>NC_045606.1:18759206-19062236 GCF_009762305.2 Zalophus californianus | reverse complement strand
GCACTTGGTATCTCTAGGCACCAGGTTTTATGAAGTAATTTTATATGCTTATGTTTTGGGAAGAATATAAACAGAAGGCTATGCTACCATATTTGACCTTGTGAGCTCTACTAATAACATTATTGACTAGAACTTTAAAAAGCAAAATTACTTAATTTTGAAATTTTTCTTGATTTAAAACCAGTTTTAAAGTTCTGAAATGGATTTAAGTAGGCTTGTACTTTTGCTGTGTTGAATGCGTTAGTAGTGGTTGAAAGGCATTTATAATAGTTCAGTGTCCCTAGTTTGTAGATGAAATAGTAGTTTCTTTTATAAAGCAGTCATTTCCATCTTTCAGGAACCAGATTTTATTGATGACATAGAAGAAAAAACTCCCATTAGCAATGAAGTAGAAATGGAATCGGAGGAGCAGATTGCAGAGAGGAAAAGGAAGATGGTAAGTTGGGAAGCCAGTAGCTGCTTTATGCTGTCTCTTGGGCTGGTGACAGCTGCTTGTCCCATAGTAATTGTTGCTGCCTTTAGGAGAGTTTTGACCCTGTTCTTTGTTTCAAGTTAGCAAACATGATGTGCCACTGAGCATCTCTCTTTGGCTTTGTTATTACCATTCAAGTAACTTGCACGAATCTTCCCTGTTTTTATGTGTGTTCATTAGAAATTTTAGAATGTATGACATTTAACATTTTTGAAGCTGAGAACTATTAATAAATTTTAATGCCAGAATTACTGTTCAGAATGTCTTTCATTAGTGAAATGTATCTTTTCTCTTCGTAATTTAATGTAAAGCAAAAATGGAATTTTAAAGCTTATAACAGCGCCAAATAAATGACTTATGTAAAAAAAACCCCCACTCTTGGTAGCTACTATGTCTGTATTCATACTGATATCATAAAATAAGGTTTTCATTAAAATGCATTTAATATTTATGTTCCTTGTTCTACTTTTTATACAGACATTTGCAAGTAAATAATACAAGGTATTTTCTTAGAAATCCATGTTAATTTAGCAATGGCTATAATATTTAGACCAGTTAAGTAAGGATTATGGTATAGTTTGCCCAAAGATTTGAAAATTATTTTATACACCAATTAATAATCTTAGTATGGGTTTCCCCCACTCCCTTTTATTTTGTATGCTTCCTTGTTTCCTATCTGTGATTTTCATGCTATATTCCATGGAATCTCAGGTGTCCTATACTTAGGGAAGGGAGGGATAGGATCTTTGGAATTTGGTCATTGTAGGCCTACTTAATGTAAGTCTGTTATATTGCCTGGATGGTCATTCCTGTAACATTATTTCATTGTTGATGTTCAGAATTGTGAGAGCCATGTGGAACTGTTTCACAGCTTCTGGATTTCAGAGACACTGCTCTGAGGGGACGGGGTGATGTTTAAAAAACTCTATAGGAGAAAGTACTGAAGGAAGTTGGTTAGAGGAGTTTTTTTCCTAAACCTAAAGAGAATTCTTGAACCCTTTTCAGAATCTGGATACATCTAAATTATCTGTGTCTACCCAAATTACCTGTGGCCCTCTCTTGACTAGATTTTCAGTATTGGCCCATTCATTCCACAATAGCCACAGCAGTGCAAAACCAATTAAGAGTATCACTGGGTTTTGGATGAGGCATGTGTCTGGTAGGAGGAACCCCTTTCACAAGAGATTTGAAGGGCTGTAATAACTGCTTTGAAAAAAATCATGAGATTAAAAAAAAAAAGTTTAATGCCCTTCAATAATTTTACTCAGATTGCATTTTTAAAAAAGTTTATGACTGTAGGGCTACTTTAAAAACATCTCTTTTAATGCTGAGAAAATCGGGAACTTAGAACATCCTCATTTTCAGATCCCAGAAGAAAATAGAAATACCCTTTTGCTGATAGAACTTTGGACAGATAAAAAAGGCTTACTTGGTCCATTTTTGGTCCTGATTTTACCTGTTAGTATGCTGTATTAATTAAATATTAATATATTTATTAATATATTTTATTTATATATTACATATAGTTAATAAATTAATATAATCAAATTCTGTGTCCATTTGAGCATATTCATTTTATTATCTGCTAAGGTTGCTGTGCAGCTGGGTATTTTTCATTCACGTAAATTGTGGAAAACTTGAAAAGTGTCAGTGTTTAGAATTTGTCTGGTATTTTGAAGGGATATGAAATAAATACTTAAAAATATTTGCTCCTTGACCTGTAGCTCTCAAAATCATTGCAGTGTTACTATTTCTAATTGGTACATTTGCTTTGATATCTCAGTTACAGAATTTTTGGATATACTCAAATAAGCAGAATGCGAAAGCATGCATCCTAGGATTCTCAAGCCAACTGGCGTGGTCTCCCCCACCCCTGCCAACATATTAGTATTTGTGAGGAACAAAAATATTTGGTTTTGAAAAGTTTGAATATTAATCAGCCTTTGGTGTCTGCCTCTTGTATTGGTTAGGTTAACACTAGTAGTTGGAAAGACTAAGGACAACTCCTGAGAAACATGTTAAACTGATTGAAATTTCCTTCTTTGACAGACTTTAAATCATTGTGGATATAATAGATACTAGTTCTCTTGTATATTTATGAGATTGGGATATAAAAGGAGTTAGTCATCCTCTCCTCCCAGATAAATACCATGTAATGTCCAAATTAAAATATATTTCAGCCCATCCTTTTGTAGTATAGCTTTAACTGTTGATAGTGTTTACCTACATAAATAGCTTTCATACACAACCTAATATTTAGCATTTTGCTCAGTTTCCCAAAAATTGCACCAGTGGATGTATTATTTTGGTTGCTTGCTTGTTCTTTTTGGTGAAGTTGGAAGATAAGACAATGTCTCTGCTTTCAGGGGCATTTACAGAAACAGTTACAGTGCAGCAAGAAATGTGGTAATAGCCCATAGGGAAAACAGCCTGGAGGGGGTTATAAAAGTGATAAATCCTACTTGGCTGGGATTATTTAGGCTGTTTTTGAGGGGAATAGGGGAGGTAAGGTTGGTTGCTAGCAGATCACATGAAATGCTGAATGATAAAGATTTCATGGAAGAATGTTTATTCAAATTATTATATAACCAAATAGAAAGCTGTTCTTTTATTAACATTTTCCTTTTCCATTTTTTTCCCCTTAAGAAGTTGTTACCTACTTACAAAAGCAAATTTGTGCCTGAATAGTATAGAACTGAATAGATGGTTATTGACATTTTAAGAAATACTTCTTTGGCAGTGGGTTGGAATTGACTTTGGAGAATCTTACAATCAATCCAGTTAAGCTACAGCACTTGAAATACAGTAGGCTGTTGATACTCACCTGATTCCAAAACCAGGGCACTACTGAGTTGGATGCCCCCAGGTACACAGTAGTAGGTAAGGTGAAGTGGGGTGAGGTGGCCATAACCTTGTCAGAGGTAGAGTGTGTGTGGCAAGGGGCTATATTGGGAAGCTCACTGTGTTTTGTTAAACAAGTGATCAATTAAAACATAAAGCTTTTGAAAGATTTAAATTAAAAAGGAGGCTTGCGGGGTCCCCCCATTTATAATGGCATGAAAAGAACTTCCTAAAGTATCTTCTGATCTCTGTTTTCAAAATAATTTTTTGTGGCATTATGGAAAGACTGTACCTTGGGGATATATATATAGTCTTGGTAATATTTGATGGTATGTTGTAGTCAGAATGCTTAAACTGGAATCCAGGGAAGGTCGTTCAGGAGGCCTTCACACTTCTGAGGATAGAGATTTAAGAAACGGGTGCGTGGGTGGCTTAGTTGATTAAGCATCTGCCTTCGGCTCAGATCATGATCTCAGGGTCCTGGGATTGAGTCCTGAGTAGGGCTCCCTGCTCCGCGGGGAGTCGGCTTCTCCCTCTACCTCTGCCACATCCCCCATTTGTGCTCGCTCTGTTTCTCTCTCAAATAAATGAAAAATAAAATCTTTAAAAAAAATTTTAAGAAACAAGAAGGGTATGAAAAGATGGTCACCCAGGTTGTGAGATGCTTGTCAAGCAGCTAGGAAAATCCGGAATTAAGTGTATATATCACTGGGATATGAACTACATAAGGGTGAGAATCTGGGGCTCCTTAGGGAAAAAAATATGCCTGGTTTTTATGAAGTACATGGTCAGTAAATGAGCCTACTAAATATTTCTGGCAGCCATGTAAGTAGAGATACAGGTAAGCCTGTAAGTGTGAATTAACTGAAGCTTCCTTATAGGCCAGGTAGTGTCCTGGAGGCCTTGCCAGGATGCAGGAGTCTCCATAATTTTCTTATCCCTCATCCTTCACACCAGAAATTACTCCACAGAACTCTAAGACATTTTGTGGAAAAAAGAGCTCTGTGGCCAGTTGAGTGAACAGTGCTTCAGGTCCCCAACTTTAAGTTTCCCAGTATACACACGGGTGTGTTTAAAAACTTACTCTTGTTTATGAAACCATTTCATAAACTTAGACACCCTTGCAACTTGTTTGTGGTGACACCTTTGACATTCTACAGATTTTTATTTGATGGAACAAGCATCCTGTGGGAAAAGCCTAGAAAGAATCCTGCTGTTCCTAATGTCTCTAGGAAGTAACTTGACTTAGAAGATCGCTTTAGAAGATGCAGAAGAAATTTTAATAGTAAGATATCATTAGGATAAATTTCTTGTCAGGAAAGTCATCTGAGGATATGTGAAATATATCACCCATCTGATCAATTTTATAACATGACTAAGTTTATGTCGGTTACTAATTTTAATTTTCTTAAAGAGGTTCCCATTTTCTCTCATTCCAGAGTTTTAGGAATTGTGTTTCCAAAGATGAATGATTAATGACATTATGGTATTGAATAGCAAAAGGGAACCCATTTATTTTTATTGGTATTCTGTTCAAACAAGGATATTCAGATTTAGCTGCCTTATAAGAAATTCGATTTCCAAATTCTTGTTAAAATACTTCATTCCATGCTTTCACATAACAGTGACATGTGCTTTATATAATATATAAACAATTCTTACTCATTTAACAAAACTGTGAGTGTCTGCTATATGCTGAGGTACTGGGCGGCCAGGTTCTGGAGAAGCTTTCATGGAGGATGGCATGCATGGAGTAAGAAATATCAAAGAGGAAGTAGTGTGTGAGGATAAACTGAATCATCATGTGGTAGAGAAGAAATGGGGATACCCCACAAGACATACTTACTATTTTGGAATTATTCTATTGGTAATTAGTAATCTTAACCATTTTTTAAAAGACTGACTCTTGTTCAAGAGGATAAGCAAAGTTATTTGAGTGAGGAATCTCTTACTTTCTCTATTTCAAGGCTGTGGGTAGGGTAATTTGGCAGGCTGACCCTGCTGGTTCCCTTTCCTTTAAAAGGCAAGTTTTTTCTTTCAAGAACCACTTTCTGCCCATTAGCAAGGTAGAAAGAAATAAACCGTGAGTCCCTAGAGGTCTTCATTTTGTTTCCTTCCCAATTCTTTCACTCTCCTACGAGGCACATTTTCCTCTAAAGCTGCTGTGGGGCACCCACAGTGCATCAGCTTGTTTTTGCTCAGTGAAAAAGTACCATTATCTCTAATTATAGGATAAATTACAACAATTTACTCTGGAGTTTATTTTTTCAGTTGCAGTATTGTATAAAACTGTAATAGGTGTTCTTTATTATGCACCCTTGAACTATATGGACCCCACCATTTATTGAAAGGAGGCTTAGACAAGATCTTCATTGTCTCTTCCAAGTATATCAAGTTATAGGATTTCAAGTCAGATTGGTGCTCCAGTGTGTTTATATACAGAAGAACAAAATTGAAACAAAAATACTAAAAATGCCTACTCAAGTGATAAAGTCCCAGACTTTCTTCTGCTTACAGGAATTAAAGTACTCTATTATATTTGCTCTATAAGACCATAAACTAAAGATACATGTCATAAAAGGAATCTGTTGGATAGATCTTATCAGGGATCCTTCATAGTTCAGTTTAGCACCCAATACTCCAGCATTAACAATATGTCAAGTGCTAATGTAGTATTCCTGAAAGGCAGACCTGTCTAATTCTAATTCTGTATCAGCTCTATGATTGCTCAGCTCAGATAATAGTGATTCTGAGGTTGGGTCATGGGCTTGGAATAATGAGTCATGGTTACAGAATACACAGGTCTTAGCACTAAGCTGTATCTGAACTGTATCAAGCACAAAGGTCAGGGTCTGCTGGGTTATTTAGGACTCCTAGTGTCTCTAATCCCCTGCACAACCTGTAATTACCCCAAGCTATCTATAAAACTGGTTATTTTTCAGTTACGTCTATAAAATTGGCAAGTTTTCACTCATTAAATAGATACTGTGTATCGAATGTATTCCATGCAGTGTGAAACAAACACTGAACATAAGGAAACTTAAGGAATTTAAAATAAAAGTAGACCAGTGTGCTCATGATTATTTTTTCATGTAGAAAAATCAAAGGCATGCTTACATTTCCAACATTTGTGTTTTTCTAAGATGAGACTGTATTAAAAGTATTAGGATATCTCTTTAGTGCTTTCAGTTGACAGTTGTAGTCAATGCGTAAAGAGTTACGCTTAGTTTTGCTTTATGTTGTATCAGTGGTGGTTAACTGGAAAGAGTAAATTAGGAACCAGGAAACTTGGATAATAACTATGGCTCTGCCTTTGAATGAGTCCATAATACACATGGGCTTTGGTTTCTTCAGCAGCACAGGACTAGGTTTTTTTTAAGATCTTGACTAGCTCAAAAAGATTGAGTCATCTCTAAAAAGTATTTTCCTTTGACTGTCAATGAATTGTATTGTTTACATGGAGTTCAGTATTTTTATTTTTTTTATTTCTTGAGAGAGAAAGCATGCACATGTGTGCAAGCTGTGGGAGGGAGGAGAGGGAGAGAAAGAACCTTAGGCAGGCTCCATGCTCAGCAAAGAGCCCAAAGCAGGGCTGGATCTCATTACCCCATGACTGTGACACGGGCCAAAGTCGAGAGTCAGATGCTTAAGCAGGGCACCCTGGGAGTTCAGTTTTTAGGTCTTTATGTCAAATAATTTTATCTTTCATCCTCACTCTAACCATCTTAAAACAAGTAAATACTGAACTATGTCAGATTTTTGTCATAAATTCCTATCTATCTTAAATACTGGTAATTTTTTATACATAAAATGATTGTTGCTAAGTTTGTTTCTTTTGGAAAAATGTACTTTGTCAGATCTATTTTAAAATTTTTGAAAAGAGAAAATAACCACAATAGTTAACCCCTTCTCCCTCCTCACCCCCTCCCCTGTTGAACAGGTGAAGCAGGTTGGAAAATCTTTTTTTTAGGATTTTATTTATTTGAGAGAGAGGGACAGTGAGAGAGAGAGAGAGAGAGCAAGAGGAGGGGGAGGGGCAGAGAGAGAGAGAGAAGCAGGCGTCCCGCCAAGCAGGGAGCCCGACTTGGGGCTCGATCCCAGGACCCTGGGATCATGACCTGAGCCAAAGGCAGATGCTTAACAACTGAGCCACCCAGGCGCCCTGGAAAATCATTTTTTAATTACTCCAGATTTCTAAATTTAGGATTTCTAAACTTAGAATTTTAGAAAAGCCCTCATACAGAGATAGGATTTTTATAAAGAGCCATGAGACGACAGGGGTTTAAGACTTCCAGTTCCAGTTTTGACCACTTTTGCCTGTGCTGTTAATTTTAGTTCCCACTGCCCATCCCAAAGCAAGGGAAGTAAGGTGTGTGTGTGTGTGTCCGTCCACAAATAAGCAGCCTCACCTCTGTGGACCTCAGTTTGCTTACCTGCAATATAAAGTGAGGATAATAGGTCTTGTTAGAGTGAGACTAACTAGAAGCTTAGCAGTATCGTCACAGGAGTTTGTCCCCTTACTGAGTGTAAAAAATGAAGAAAAAGGGGCGCCTGGGCGGCTCAGTTAAGCAGCTGGCACTTGATTTGGGCTCGGGTCACAATCTCAGGGGCGTGGGATGGAGCCCCACTTGGGGCTCTGCACTCAACCAGGTAGTCTACTTGTGGACTCTTTCTCCTCTCCCTCACCCCCTCCCCCTGCTGGTGCACATGCTCTGTCTCTAAAATAAATAAATCCTTTTTTAAAAAATGAAGGAAAAAATATAGTAAGCAGTAGTTTCCAGAGTGTGAGTGTCTTAATGCTTAAACCTCTGCTGATAGTTACCGGGACTAAAGCCCCGAGCTTGCGTTCCTAACCCTTCTCTCTCACATCACTGACAAGAGGAGGAAAGCCAGATGGCTCTGAGACTCAGGACCTGGTTCTCTTCATCTGGAGAACTGGGCAGTCCATGGAAGCGCTTCCTGTTTCTGGTTGAAAGCTGAAGCCCTTGCCAGGCCCATCAGGCCAAGGCTCTGGGTTTTGCTTTGAATATTCTCTAAGGAGAACTGAAGGACAAAGGAACTCTTGCCTTAAACTGTCAGTGGAAGACAGGAAGGTCAGAGGGTAGAAGAATGCCTTCTAAGAACTCTGACGGAGGGCAAGAAAGCTAGAGTACAGATAATCATTGACACTTCGGGAACGCCTCCCATTTTCCAAGTGCTGTTGTTGGCAAGCCGTACAGATACTTTATATTTGAACTCAGTAACGATTCGGTGATGTGTAATTATTATTATCCACATTTTGTAAGAGGCTCAAAAAAGTTAATAACTAGGGTCGTTAAGTTGCCTAGGGTCACAAAGATAGTAAATGACTAGTAGAGTCATAATTTGAACCCAGGACTTCACCCTATAATATCCTGCCACATGTCAATAATGTATTCACTCCCTAAGTTTCTGTGAATGGGATGTTTTCAACATTCATTAATGTGGGAATTTTGAATATTATTTTAAAAAGGGTTAACTTCCCTATTATTGAGAAAGATTTTCAGTTTGGAAAGCAAGATAGTTTTTTATGCCTTTTGTGGGGGGGGGTTGCTTTATCCTTATCGTTGACAATCATCCAACAAGTATTCCTTTCATGAAATGTATTTGTAATGACAGGGCTTCCTGAGATGTTTCAGACTCTGAAGTATCTCGAATGAGTATGTTAACCGCCCCCTCCCCCCAAGCTATCATCAATAGAAATGTTTTGCTAACGACATCATAGAATTTATTTTTTACATTTGTCATGAACAGTGGGACTTCTGAATTTTACTTCAGCACAATGACATTTATCATGCCACTTGAAATTTAAATTTTGTAGACAAGAGAAGAAAGGAAAATGGAAGCAATTCTGCAAGCTTTTGCCAGACTTGAAAAAAGAGAGAAAAGAAGAGAACAAGCTTTGGAAAGGATCAGCACAGCCAAAACTGAAGTTAAAACGGAATGTAAAGATGCACAGATTGCCAGCGATGCTGAAGTTATGCAGGTATCATTACTCGGGTCTAGTTTTGTTTTCATACTTGAGCACTTTCTGATGAAATTGTCACACCTGATTTAGTTGCATCTGTAAAGAACTTTTAACGTCTAATGCTGTTCAGTAGCATTTTTCAAATCCTGAGAATTTAGACCTGAGACATAAGATTCTACTTGCTTTGTTTTAGACTAAAAAAAAAATTGTTAATTTATCAGAATTCATAAGCTTAAGGAAATTAGCTTCTGAAGTAGATGAATGCTTTGAGATTTCAGCTTCTCACTTCTGTAAACATAGTATCGAAAGTTTCACTGTGTTGTATTTTGAATTAGGAACAAGCAAAAGAAGAAACTGCTAGCAAGCCACCCCCTGCCAAGGTGAATAGAACTAAACAGAGGAAAAGTTTTTCTCGCAGTCGGACGCACATTGGACAACAGCGCCGGAGACACAGGACTGTGAGCATGTGCTCAGATATCCAGCCATCTTCTCCTGATCTAGAAGTCACCTCACAACAGAACGACATTGAGAACACTGTACTTACAATCGAACCTGAAGCTGAAACTGCACTAGCAGAACTAATTCCCGAAACTGAAGCTCCAGCACTTACTAAATGTCCTGCCAAGTACCCGAAAACTAAGAAGGTAGGGCTCTTCAGGAGCAGGGGAACTTTTAACGAGAATGTCTTATGATGTTAAATATATTTGTGTTTTTAAGATTCAGTTTGGGGGGCGCCTGGGTGGCTCAATTGTTAAGTGTCTGCCTTCGGCCCAGATCGTGATCTCAGGGTTCTGGGATCAAGCCCCGTAGCGGGCTTCCTGCTCTGCTTCTCCCTCTCCCACTCCCCCTGTTTGTGTTCCCTCTCTCGCTGTCTCGCTGTCAAATGCATAAATAAAAAAATCTTTAAAAAAAAAAAAAGATTCAGTTTGGAACATCTCGTAAGGAACAGAACAAGAGGCATAGTTTTTACACTTAACATGTTGAGTTTTTAAACTAAGACTGAGAATCACAAAACAGTAAAAGCAGTTAATAAAAATGTTTGCAGTTAACGAAAGTTATTCAGTATATCAAGACTTCCTTTTAGAATTGCAGATCACAATGTAATGATTTTAATTTATCAAAATTCCTTTTTATGCTGTGTACTAAATTTACACTTCACAGAAACAATTGGTTTTACATATGTTATCCTTTATACTTTGTATTTCCTACAATTTTCACAGTATAGGTAGATTATAAGAAATGTGAAGAAATCGCTGATTGCCATAAAGAGGGGTAGTTTTAGAGGAATTTATCCATCTTTGAAAAACTGTCACTTAATAAAGCAGTTATGGGAAACTATTCACTGAGATAAACCACCCTGAGCTTTACAGCTCAGAAATAACAGAACATCCTTAGGAAGCACCCCCAGCTCCCAGTAGAATCTAGTAGATTGGAGCAGAGATATCAAAGTGGTAATCCTTGGGCTCTTTTGGGGGGGGGGATTAGATCATAACTGGATTCTTCTTGTACACTTATATAACAGAACGTTTTGAAACTTAATTTATCTTGTTCTTACCAGATTCATTACAAGTTTGAGGTACTGTGAAACCGGGAGAAGTATATTCAGTAAACATCTAGGATGAACCCAGGAGTATACTTTAATGGCGAATCAGAGGGTTAGTTAGAGACAAGATCTAAACACAGTTCTAATTGGAAGGCTGTACTCTTCCTTACTGCCCCATGGATCTTGAACAAGCAAGCCAACACTTGCCTTAACCATGAGCACTTAAATGTATGTTAATTATACTGGAATTAAAAAAAAAATCAAACAATGAGCAGTTATTTTTGCCCACTTTGGAGGGACAAAAAATAATTGCAACTTTTCTTTGTAATTTAGATCAGTGAAAAGAAAAACTCATGTTGAAAAGAGAAGCTACTTTTTTAACTACAAATATGACATAATTCCTGCCTTTTAATTTTTTAAATGGCTAAATTATTGTGGTGCTATCAATTTATTTAAATTCCTGGTCTGAGATGTAGACTTTTACTCCCATTTGATTCTCTAAAAAAGCCTCCTTTGCCACAGGTTTTGTTGATGGTATTCCCTTCTTTTAAACATACTATTTGAGCACCAAATTATCATGATTTCCCCTAATGTGAAGGCTTCATTCAGTGTAATAAGACATAGTACTTACTCTGGGCCAGATACTATGCTACTTGAAGAGCTTTATATATGTTATTTAGCTCTTTTAATCCTCACAATAGGGCGCCTGGGTGGCTCAGTTGGTTAAGCGACTGCCTTCAGCTCAGGTCATGATCCCGGAGTCCCGGGATCGGGTCCTGCATCGGGCTCCCTGCTCAGCAGAGAGTCTGCTTCTCCCTCTGACCTTCTCCCCTCTCATGCTGTTTCTCTCTCTCTCTCTCTCAAATAAATAAATAAAATCTTTAAAAAAAAAATCCTCACAATAACCACAGTAACCAAAACCCAGAGCTAGTTTCTGTATGACCCTTCTTTTACAGATAAGGAATGAGATGTAGAAAAGTTTTATAACTTCCTTGAAGTCACGTTGTAAGTGGCAAAGCCCGGATTCCTACCCAGGCAGTCTGGCTGCAGACTCCACAAGCTTTCTCTAGTTTGTCCAAGATATGCAGTTGTACATACATTGAAAAAAAGGGGGGAGGAAGGGGGAAAATGCTAGAATGTTTTAATGATTGTCACTGGAAGACCGTGTCGGTAGATTATTGTTTTAATGTGTGTGTATCTATGTGTGAGAATGCATATACCACTTTTAGTACTATTTTTTTAATAAATTATACTTAGAGTAAAAATAACAAGAATATCATATGATTACCAGATAGAAAAGATATGCCCACAGAGCAAACAAAATGTGCTTGTGCTGACAGATGTAATCCTTATTTCCATGCCCATTACAACTGCTTTATTAAATAAGTATAGCTAGCCTACAAAAAAAAAGTAGTCATTATATTTTAGAATAGGTATATTCATATAACCAATAAAGACTGAACTAGATACATGGGATAAAAATAAATTAACAGAATTAACTGAAAAAGGACTATGTAAATTTTCAAATAGTGATTGTCAATGCTGACACCTTTTTTTTTTTTTTTTAAATGTATATGCAGTTGTCTCATCATCTAGAGATTCTGATAGGCATCCGGGGTAGAAAAACTGCATAAAATCAGGTTTTTCTTACACACTGATAACAGAAGCAGTAACAAACCTAAATTCAGTATTTGTGTTTATAAGATAGTACTGATGTCTCTTAAGACCTTGCTGTTTTACAAAAGGTACCATGTGTTTTCTTCCTGGCTGAGTACTGTTGTATAAAAAATTTAGGAGTAAGAGAAGTTAAGAAGTGTAATAATGTACTGATGTACTGGATTTTTGGACATCTATGAATGATTTCAATTAATGTATCATTTTGGAAAATACCAATTTCAAATTTGGTATCAAAATGTTCAATAGGGGAATCTGTGAGTTACATATAGAATGATCCAAATTCTTCTTTTCTCTAGCACTTGGTCAATGAATGGTTAAGTGAGAAGAATGAGAAGACAGGAAAACCTTCAGACAGCCTTTCAGAAAGGCCTCTGCGCATAACTACAGATCCTGAAGTGTTAGCTACTCAGCTCAATTCCTTACCAGGCCTGGCCTACAGTCCCCATGTATACTCTACTCCTAAGCACTATATTCGGTTTACTTCACCATTCCTTTCAGAAAAAAGGAGAAGAAAAGAACCTACTGAAAACATTTCTGGCTCATGCAAGAAGGTAAAGTTTTCTTTGGATATAGAAATCTAGGATGAGCCACGGGCCAGTCTCCTTCCTTAACTACCATTCCTGGTAGTGAAGTGCTTTTAGAATCAGTCTACATATATAGGCTATATAAACAGCTACAAACTGATTTCTATTCATTTGTTATGTATTTCAGCGATGGTTGAAACAAGCCTTAGAAGAGGAAAACTCATCAATTTTACATAGATTTAATTCACCCTGTCAAGAAAGATCCAGGAGTCCTACAGTCAATGGTGAAAGTAAAAGTCCACTGCTACTAAATGAATGCTGCTCCCTCCCAGGTGGAATTTCTTTTCGGTGTTGTTTTAGTGTGACGAGTGTGGCAGGACGCATACAGCTTATATAACAGACACATTCACTTGATAAAAGAAGCATTTTGTTATATTTTTTCTGTCCTCTAACCTTTTGGGTAAAGATAAACATGAAAACCTTAAATTTACAGTACCATGTATATTGGGGCTTATGGGTGAATTTTAGGGCTGCTTCTCAGATCGAAAAGAACTCTTGGAAATAAATTAACATCTGTCGTTCTAAGCCTTCTCAGAGACTCCTAGGCCTGTGAGCCATTTGGCAAGATAATTTGTGCTGTAATAGTAAAATTAACTCACGTGGGGGTGGGGAGAGACTGTTTCATGTTAGTAGAATCTTTAAAAACCCTGAAATTTGGTTTGGGGCTGAAATTCATCATAATTACTATTGTTGATGTTTTGATCTTTCCCAGAATGTATTATAGATTGTAGCAAATACCAGTAACATAACGTCTATGAATTATTACACCAACAGATCTAACTACACCACTAAAAAAACGAAGACTTTATCAGTTGCTAGATTCTGCTTACTCTGAAACCTCCACACCTACTCCTTCACCGTATGCTACACCGACTCACACAGATATTACTCTCACGGACCCATCATTTGCTACTCCTCCACGGGTAAAATCAGATGATGAAGCTTGCAGAAATGGTTATAAGCCCATATATTCACCAGTTACCCCAGTAACTCCTGGCACACCAGGAAATACCATGCACTTTGAGGTGAGAAATGGGGGAAAAGAAAACCTGTGGGGATGGTATTTAACAGCTCCCCACCCCCAACAACTATTGTGCTTTGAGTAGGGAAAAAAAGTTTTTAAGAAACCAGAAGAGCAAATTTGGAACATGCATTGATGTGAATTTAAACTTTTACATTTCTTATTAAAATGAGCATAACTTTCTAATGGCTATATGTGTATCAAACTGACCTTAAAGCAGAGGTCTTATGTGGGGAATGGAAACAGAAAAAAGTTTAAAACCAAAGTCTGTGTAACAGTTAGTTTTCATTTCTATAAATATCATGGATTTAGTTACATATTTTAATTTTCAATTCTACTTACTTCTTTTATATAGAATATTTCTTCCCCAGAAAGTTCTCCAGAAATTAAGAGACGCACTTATAATCAAGAGGTAAGGTGTTATCCAAAAAGATTATTTAAATTGGTGACCTTTTCCTTTTTTAATTTTGCGTAAATTTTTGGGAGATTTTAAAATAATTAGTCTCAAGATACGGTTATTTGTGTAATTCTTTTGTTTTAATTCTGTAAACAGGGATATGACCGATCTTCAACCATGTTAACATTGGGGCCTTTTAGAAATTCTAATTTAACTGACCTGGGTCTGCAAGAAATAAAGACTATTGGTTATACCAGCCCTCGGAGTAGGACTGAAGTCAACAGACAGTGCCCTGGAGAAAAGGAATCTGTGTCAGACCTTCAGCTGGGACTCGATGCAATCGAGCAAACTGCCTTACATAAAACCATGGAACCACCTACACATGACAGGACTGATTCTAACAGCCAACTGGAATCTACTCACTCTGGACGGGGCACAATGTATTCTTCCTGGGTAAAGAGTCCTGACAGAGCAGGAGTTAACTTCTCAGTAAACTCTAACTTGAGGGACCTGACGCCCTCCCATCAGTTGGAGGTTGGAGGAGGCTTCCGAATAAGTGAGTCAAAGTGCCTGGTGCAGGATGATACTAGAGGCATATTTATGGAAACACCTGTGTTTTGTACTTCAGAAGATGGGCTTGTTTCTGGTTTCGGACGGACTGTTAATGACAATTTGATCGACGGAAGTTGCACACCCCAGAATCCACCACAAAAGAAAAAGGTTACAAATTTAACGATTTTAGTCCTTTTAATAGTGTCTTTTTCATACTACTTCTGAGGGTTACTAGCAGTTATGTGTTATGTAAGGCATTCATACTCAAAGTTTTGATGTGTACACTTTTAAACCTTTGTAAATGCTCAGAAAATACTTGCAGAGAAGTAAAACATTCTAGTGATACGGAAAATGCTTATAAGCACGGTTTCAGAGATCGAAACCTCAAGATGATTTATTTCACTGAAAGAGTAACTTCAAAATAACTACTTCCTAGCCAAATAAACAGAGTTGAGTAATACTTGTGTTATTATCCTTATTTTACATAAAACAGGCAGCCTCGTATTGGAGAAATGCTTCTTTCTTCATAATATCTGTAGTAGTTCAGCCATGGATATGAGTATTTTGCAAAGTGTTCTATAAATAATAATTTAAGCTCCCTGACTTACCACCATTATTTGGTTGGCAGCAGACATACTGAGACAATTAGAATGCCTTATTTCAGAGAAATGGGATAAACTACACTTACTTTACTTGTTAATAGGCTTATTGCTTTGCAAGTCAAAGAATTTTAGTGATGTGTGCTTTTAATTTTTGTAACAGAGTCCAGTTGGCAACTTTGTGGGAAGCAATGTAGTATAGTGGAAAGAGCACGGGCTTTCAAGTAAGACCTAGGTTCGAATCCCGGCTCCAACACTCACCAGCTGTGTGACCTTGAGTGAGTGAGTTACTCAATTTCCTCATCTGTAAAATGGGGATGATAATATACCTATTTCATAGGGTTGTTGTGAGGATTAAATGAGATAATGTATGTAAATCATCTAAATACAATGCCTGGCATATAATAGGCATTGATAATTGTTAATTATTATTATTTGTTGAAAATCAAATTATTTTACATAATTTTCCTAATGTAAATATACTAATTCTCTTGAGAAAAAAAAGAATAGCTTGACTCTGACATATAAAACAAGAATAAAAGATTTGCTTTTCCTTCTCTTTCTTGCTGAAGGTCTCTCTATTAGAGTACCGTAAAAGACAGCGGGAAGCCAGGAAGAGCGGCTCGAAGGCTGAGCACTTTCCACTGGTTAGCGTGTCACCTCACGCAAGCGGCAGCTCGATCAACAGTGGTGATGGCTGCGGCAACAGGAGTGAAAGCGGGGAGCAGCTAGAAGGCACCGCTAGCCTGCCGTTACCGACACCAGCTACGGTTTATAGTGCTGCTTCAGAAGAAACCAGCAATAACTGTCCTGTTAAGGAAGCTTCTGCCAGTGAGAAGAACGACCCAGAAGTTCAATGGTAAGCCTGTCTAAAAGAGCCCATTGCTAACTGTAGAACTGAGAAGTGTCATCCCTTGTAATTCAAGTAGTCTCTGTTCTTTATTGTCCAGGCAGGATCTTTTCTATAGCTGATTATGAACACAGCTAGATCTGCAAAGATCTGAAGTGTGCTGTTCTAAACAGCACAAGCTTTGGGGTGAACTCTCTTCCTGTCTGCTCTTGTTCCCCCAGTTCTAAGGAGAGGGACATTTGCGGTCCGAATTTTGGGAGAGCCTCTTTGCTGATAGGGTCTATCTTAAGGGTCCACTGTTTCCTCTTGTACAATTTTCGCCTTTTTCACAGTATTCCTCTCCAAAGAACTTTTATCATAGTCGGCATCCTGCGATTTCCATATATCCCTAACCAGTTAGAAAAGAACAACCAAGTTTTAGTGTTTCTTCAGTAGGAACAGCAGAAGCTGGATATGGGATGGGTCTTGGCAAAGGGCAGAAGGGCTCATTCGCTTCCCTCCTGGGTCCCCTTCCCACTAGGCCCTACAGTCCAGATACAAGGTGATCTGTAAAGGGTATATCTGGTACCTGCTGTGACATTCTGAATGCGGATGCACTTCAGCCCCCCCCTCCCCCCCTGCCCCCAACCAAGAAATTAAGACAGGATTGGAGTCTGGCTATTTTCAAAGCTTTACACCTGAGTATTTTCCCAGCAGAGCAAAAAGCCTTGGTCTGAGAGGACAAGTTGACCATCAAGAACAAAGACTAATCTAGCTGGCAGTAGCTTCCTTGAATTGATGGTATGATTTTATGTTCAAGGACCGCTTCAACCTCAGTGGAGCAAGTGAGAGAAAGGAGTTACCAGCGTGCGCTACTTCTCAGCGATCACCGAAAAGATAAAGACAGTGGTAAGTGAGCTTGTTCTTCTGCCAAAAAGTGGAGCCAGCTAATCCCTGTGCACCCTCGTTCTTGGCAGTTCTAATGTTCTCTTTGGGTCTGCTTCATCTCTAGGGGGAGAGTCACCCTGTGTCCCATGTTCACCGAGTCATGTTCCGTCTTCACCTTCATCTCATTCAAATCACATTCCCCAGTTGCAACCCAAGGGCCCAGTCCCTCCTTTCAGTGAACTTACAGAAGGTCAGTAAGCAGATGACCTATCATGGTTATTGTTTTAAAAGCCTTTTTGAATGAGGAAGGAGAATGCCTTTTTGCAGAGTTGGGCTGCATAGAGTTTACACTGCTCTGTAGTGTCAGCGCAAGGCAGTGCTGGTCATGCAATGTCACGTTTACTCTGGCTTTCTTCTCCTTTACAGATCCTGACCCTGAAAATCCAGAGCCCATGACTACAAGTGAATGTCCATCCCCAGACACCTCTCAAAACACTTGTAAAAGCCCTTCAAAAATGAGCAAGGTAATAAAATTGACCTTCAAACATGGCCATTCAGGAAAGTGGGTTCTCACATGCATGCGGAGATTCTCCTGCTGTACGAAGCGTCAGTTTGCGATTTTTGGACACTTTGAGAGCAGATGGTCTAACCTGCTCACTGTGCTTCAGTCCTTTACATTTTCTTCTAGAGGTCCAGCCCTGTCACCCCAGGAAATTCAGTTTTTTCATACAATTTTGGACCACACTCAGTCAATTCTCTAAAAACAAAAGGTCAGATGACAATGCATTGAGAAGAAATGCTATCACCGTCCTTGATTCGGGAAGATGTGCTGGTCTCGTGTGGCGGCAGGATCTGTGGAAACTAAAGATGAGGGATCGGAGACTGGTTTTCTTTCTCCCTCGTATGTAATTTAAGTGGTCTTGTACTTTGGTTTTCGTATATGAACACTGTAAAAGATGTTTCAGATCACAACAGTTTGGGTGACATTTATTTACCCAAACCGGTTGATTGGGTGGGTGCAGCAAGTCCTGTTACGGAATTGAAACTTGCTAAGTGCTGGAGGTTACTAGAATTCTGTTAGAATAAGGCTCAAAAGCAGGTTGGATCACTGAGGGGGAAAAGGCAAGTTGAAGGTAAAGACCATTCTTTCCTTGTCTTCCATAAAAATTAATCCAGGAAATTCAGTTGAAGCTCAGTACCAGAACTTGTTAAACTACTGAAAAAGCTGCCTTTTCAGGATCCCACGCCTCTGTGATGGACTTTCCTAATCCACCTTATCCTGTACCCCTTTCTAAAGTGAACCCTAAAGTAACATTCAGTACCGCTGGTAACAAACCTCAGTATATGTAAGACGTTCCTTAACGGGATTCGTTTTCTTTCCACAGCCTGGTTCCCCGGGACCCGTACTTCCTGTTCAGCCGCATGGGAAAATACCCACTAAGTCCGATTCCCACTGGGAGGCAACAGCTACCGCGTCGGAAGCGGAGAACGGGGTGCACCTGAAAGCAGAGCTCCCCCAGAAGCAGCTGTTAAATAACACCCAAGCACTTCCAAAGAACCCTCCTCCTCAGCCGCTGGCTCGAAGCTCAGCCGAGCAACTTTCCCAGAAGCTGCCATCCGCCGCACCGGTCAAGTTGCACTGTCCTCCGTCCCCTCACGTAGAAAATCCTCCTAAGTCCTCGACACCCCACCCGCCTGTGCAGCACGGTTATCTCTCACCAAAGCCCCCTACCCAGCAGCTAGGCTCGCCCTACAGGCCTCATCACGCACAGTCACCTCAAGTGGGAACACCTCAGCGTGAGCCTCAGAGAAGTTTCTACCCAGCCGCACAGAATCTTCCAGCCAGTACTCAGCAGGCGCCGTCTGGAGCACTCTTCACACAGACCCCCTCAGGACAATCTGCCGCGACATACAGTCAGTTTACCCCCCCCAGTCTGAGCAGCACGGCACCGCCCCCCCCCGCCCCCCCCCGCCGCCGTCTTCCTCCTCGTACTACCAACCCCAGCAGCCCTCCGCAAACTTTCAGGGTTACAACCAGCTTAAAGGTGGTCTTTCCCAACAGGCCGTGTTTGCATCGGGACCAAATCAAGCACTTGCGGGCGCCAGCAGCCAGCAGCCCGCTCCAGGCCACCACGTCACTCCGGGCCATTTCTTGCCTTCTCCGAACCCTCCGCTTCACCATCAAACTGCCCCGGCTGTGGTGCCCCCCCCGCCCCCCCCGCCCCCCGCCCCCGGGCCACACCTCGTACCGCAGCCCAGCTCCCATCAGCAGCACTCTGTCACTCACGTCGTAGGGCCTGTTCACGCGGTCACCCCCGGCTCTCACATTCACTCTCAAACCGCTGGACATCATTTGCCACCACCCCCGCCACCTCCTGGTCCTGCCCCTCACCACCACCCGCCACCCCATCCTTCTGCAGGACTCCAAGGTCTACCAGCACAACACCAGCATGTGGTCAATTCAGCACCCCCCCCGCCGCCGCCGCCGCCACCTTCCAGTGTGCTGGCTTCTGGGCACCATCCCCCCTCTGCTCAAGCCTTACACCATCCACCTCATCAAGGACCTCCACTTTTTCCTGCAAGTGCTCATCCAGCCGTACCACCGTACCCCTCCGCAGCCACACATCACACCACTCTGGGACCGGGACCCCAACACCAGCCTTCTGGAACAGGGCCACACTGCCCATTACCAGTCGCAGGTCCTCATCTCCAGCCCCAAGGACCAAACAGTATTCCGACACCGACTGCTTCAGGGTTCTGTCCTCACCCTGGCTCTGTGGCCCTGCCACATGGGGTTCAAGGACCTCAGCAGGCATCCCCAGTGCCTGGACAGATTCCGATCCACAGAGCACAGGTGCCACCGACATTTCAGAACAATTACCATGGTTCAGGGTGGCATTAAAATGGACTCCAAAAACATTTTTTAAAATGTTCTGTAAGATAAAAACTGTATATTTCATATGTACCTATTAAGGTACTTTTTAAAGCTTGTACATGAAACTTTGTATAAAAAAAAAAAACCAGTGCTCTTTCATTGTATTTTTCCCATTTTTGCTTTTTTAAAATTCCTTAAAAAATGTGCTGTTAAGCCAGTATTAGGTATCTTTATTTTGTAAAGTGAACATTCCAGCTGTTTTTCTGGCAGTAGATTTGATGCTACATGATCTTTAAATTTTATTGTTGCAGTTAAAATTCATTTAGTGAATGTTTTCTATATTATTTTATACATATGCATTTAAGTACACAGCTAAGTAATGGCACTATGAGGATTTTCATTTTTCTCCTGTCAGCAGTTCTGTGAGTGCATCTTAGGTATATTAAAAAAAAAAAAAAAAATGCAATACAGATTTTTATAGTTTGGTGTGGACATGGCTCATTTTGTTTTATCGGTTATTTGCAAGCAAAATGTAATTTAATGTATAGATTTTTAATGTCTCCTGACAAACTGTAAATACTGCATTTCTTTTGCGTATATAATTGCTTACAGCTTTTCTCATTTGATATATAGCACTGTACATATGACAAGTCTGCAAAACTGTGTGATCTTTGTGAAAGTAGTACAGTATATGGCCTTTAATTTCTTTTTTATTTTAAATATACTGTCACATTGAAGCACTGGTTGGGCATTTTAATTCATGTTAATAAATCACAATTATGTCAGTTTTACCAAATTGTCCTGTACAACTTCTGAGATTGGAGTCTGTTTAAACAAGTTTTTTTTTTTTTACAAAAGTTCCATTTTTTTCAGCTCTAGTTTGTCAGTAGCCTTCCCTTTTCTTCAGCTACACCTACCTCAGCTGGACTGTAGCGGACATCAGGAGGCAGTGAGGGGTTGGGTTGTTCCTGCAGCGCTCCTTCCTGTCAGTGCTGCAGGGAACTCTGCTGGGTGGAGGTTCTACCTCCAACTGACATCATACAAAATGTGAACCCGTATCATTCAAGTATTACACGTGATCGAGTTCTAGACCGGAACTGACAACTGTTCGAAAACACGGTGTAGCTTTGCCTGACAACACACATATCTCATTTGTACATTGCTGAACATGCATGACTGCAACGTCCTACTGATGAATCAAAATTATTTGAAAACCTTAAATTAACACTTACTCTCTAGCTATAGTATTAAAAAAAAAAAGTAATAGGTCTTAAAAATTTGGTTCGGGCATATAAACGAAAACAGCATTACTACTAAAGCTCTCAAGTGAAATGAAAATAGCCTCTTGGACACTGCTGAAATACCCAATTCTACTTTTTGTTTTGGAAAAATAAATCTTTCTTTGTCTTCTACCTCTTAGGAGGATTAATTAAGTAGAACCATAAGTAATGAACACATTTTTCCAATTTTTACCTAATTGACATAATCTGGCACAGCACATACATTCAATGCTTTGGAGAAAAACATCAAGCTAAAACTGGCTGGATTAATATTTGGCAGTAATGAAACTCATGTTTTACAGTAATTTTTAATGTCCATTTCCTTATGAAAACCAGCTAATGATGGTACATGAAGAGAACTGCACTAGGGCTTGGCTCAATCCTAGTCAGCTTCCAGTTTTAAAAGAACTCGGGTCAACTCTGCCCTTCCTGACTTAGCATACAAAGTTCTACCTACGGTACTCACTAGAGAAACACTTGTCCAAGAAAACATGGCTCTACGTCACCCGGCCCAACGGTTTCACAGAACAAAGGTGGTTAACTGTTAGCACAGTGAGTAGCATTATTCGCCTCTTTAAAAGGACTGGCCTTCTAAGGATTTAAAATTCCTGTTATAAATCTGCCTACTACACAAATAATTGATAGAGAAGCGTTTCTATGGACTGCAAAATCTAATGTAGTTCCTTGACTCCTTGATGAAGGGCACATACACTCTCAAATACTGTCTCATGAAAAGTTACAAAAACAACAATGGAAGAGAAACTGGAATTTAAGGAATAATCTCAACTGAAGTTCTCTACCCAAGGAGAAATAGTAGTTTATCGTGTTTAACTAGTCAGGTATGGTCCAGGTACAAGCAGCAGCAAGTTAATAATAAATCAATTTTCACCTGTAAAGTTTATGATTTCCTGAAGCCTTTAAATTTGCTTTTTTTGGCCTCTGAGCAGTTCTAATTTCCAGACAGCCAGCTTCTCATCTGCTACCATCACGATCCACTGCTTGTCCTTCTCCGTGAAGACCTGACAAGGACTAACGAGAGGAAAAGCCAGGACCTTCACCAAAACCACCGAGCCGGCGGCAGGGAGCTGCATAACCAGTGCTGCCCATTCAGCGGAGTATTCTCTATCATCAAGCCACCAAGATTCTGCTAAAAACCATACTATACCTAATACAAATGGGAGATTCCTTCTAGAACAACTTTTTTACATCGTAAACCAGTTAGGCTCTTTTATAAGGGACTGATCTTTACAAATTCCTAACAATCGAGTTTATTTCCTAACATGAGCCGAAACTGCCTAATAGGATCAATTTCACTCAAGTGTGCTATAAACCCTGACACCAATTCTTCAGAGTTAGGGAAGACAGACAGACCTTTCGGTTCTTGTGAGCATGGCTCCTACAGAAACAGTCTGCAGCAACCATCTGTCGTAGAACCTACAGGACAACCTACAGCCTCGTCAGAAGACCCCAGCATGCACAATGCCTAAGGAACCTCACAGCGATGTGTGAGAGCATGCTAACTCCCGAAATGATGTGTCTTGTTCCCTTCAAGGTGAATACTGTTAAAAAGAATAAATTTGCAATGCTCAAACACAATGTAAGTAGTATGTTTTTGATGGAACATGAATAAAAAAAGAATCAATCACTGACATTCTAGGTAGTACATCTGTCCTACAGCAATTCTTCTAAATCCATATTCTACTCTTACAAAACAATGAATGATTTCCTTACAATAAGCAATAATGCATGTTCTACAGCTGCCTTTCCTGCAACGGGAATGTTGATACTTCCTTTAGTTTGGGTTACGCTACACTAAAAGAACAAATGTTTGTTGATTCTACCGCTTCAAATATAGGCCAATGACCAAGGCAATGTCTGGGGGAAAAAAAAAAAAAAAAAAAAACACTTTAATTTTTAAGACAACTGCAAGCACCTCAAACAATGGATTATTATTACAACACTTGTTATCTTTTCACAATCTAGTTATTGCAAAGGCATATGGATAAATGTTAATGGACAAAGTCAAGAAAAACGAGGCACCTTAATGAATGTAAAATTTTTAAAAAACCTGACATTCAATCCACTGACTTCTAAAAGAGGCTAAATACACCTCCGTATATTACATTCTAAAATTGTATTGCCTACTATGGTTTGTGTCCTGGATTCTACAACATTAAGGAAAGGCATAAACAAAATCGTGTGCAACCTGCAAAGGGAAATCGTTTTCTCAACTTCAATGCATGGGAAGACAATGAACAAGCTAGTGACGTTGTAGCCGCACGTCCCCCTGCCTAGGGGACGAGCGTGATCCCTGTGACCTCGCAGCTGCCAGCTCGGGTCGTGCCTGCTGCACTGCTAACTGCATTACCATACCTGGATTTTGGACAAACACAAGCAAACTTTTCCAAAAAATATATATATACAGAAATATTTTGTTTTTTCTCATTCCACACACTGCACATGGTTTTGTTGTCCGATTTAATCTATGTAGAGTTTAACTTACAGTGTTTGGAGGAGGCAACACCACATGGTTCTGGGCTATCACATTTTTAAAGGGAAATTGCTCTTTTTCCTTTAAAGTACTTTTAAAAATATGCAAAAATATGAATGGGAGTGCTAAAAGTATAATACGTATCTTAGAATGAAAGCATGTCTTTTCTTGCTTTAAAGTGCCATATAGGGAATGACATAACTCAGAGCCACTTTAAAATCCAACGTAAAAGGACTGTTACGGAATGAAAAGTCTGCACGGCTCCTGGGAGCAGTTCAAGTCCACTACATGCAATTCAGGCTACAAAGCACTCAAGACTTGGTAGCTTTTCTGAAATTTGAGTCCCCATCCCATATTTAATGGAGATTAACATTTACAGGTGCATTTACATACACTATAATACAGGAATGATGTCCCTTTGCCCGAAGATAAAATTGTACATTTCCTTGCTATTTCTTGGTTCCAACTTGATAATTTCTTAAGATTGTAAATTATATAGTACTCAGCTAAAATATTTCTTCATAAATAGTTACAAAACCTGCCAAAACACAAGGGGGAAAGTATTTCTCGTTCAAAAAAATTGACATTTGAATGTCACACAACACAAGAAACAATGCTTAGAGACATGTTATTGTTTCCAGAAGAAAGTGGGTCAGTAAACTACTAAGCTGAAGACAAAAAGACTACCCTTCCCCAGGATCACAGTGCACAAAAAGCAAAATGTCAAACAACAGTACCTCAAAGCAAAATAAAGGTCTGAGGATGAAGCCAGCTCACTTGTAATCCTGTTAAAGAATGAGAGTCACCGTTTAGGTCCAATGTACTGGAAAACATTTGCTAGCTCAGAATGCTCTATTTGTAGAATCTGCTAAGAATTCAACCAAGGATGCCGAAGGCATTCGCCAGCTGAGGCTCGTTTTTCTGGAACCATTTCTAACATGGGGATCAGGAAATCTGTAAACTGTGCAGCATCTTCATGAGGCCACCCGTACTTTTCCACAAGGACGTCAAAGAGGCTCCAGGGCTTCAGCTTGGTGATATGCCGCAGCTCTCCTACAGGAAAGAAACAGGCAGGGTCAAGAAAGCTCCAGATGTGCATTTCCCATAGGTGGTCCGGCCAGGCGTGTGAGGAAGCAGACACCTACCTGCCCGACACTAAGCAACACCAAACAAGCCACCTTCCCCCCTCCCCACCCAGGTGATCATCCTTCAAGGTCTATGTGGCTGTGCAGTAGTATTTCAAGTAAGCTTAGCAGATGCAAATAAGGGGTTCAACAAAAACGGAATAGTTCATTCGAATCAGCTCCAGGCTTCTTTAAATGAGTAGAGGTGCTGAGTCCACCCAGAGTGTTTTCTTTTTTTTTTTTTCTTTTTAAGTTTATGTATACATCTTTTTAGTCAACTCTACACCCAATGTGGGGCTCAAACTCACAACCCCGAGATTGAGAGTTGCGTGTTCCTCTGACTGAGCCAGCCAGGCGCTCCCACCCGGAATGTTTCCATTTGCAAAGAATGACAAAGGCACTCTCCCTCCATTGTGAGATCTTTTGCAATTTGTAAATATGCTGAGAGAAAGCTTTAAGATACACACTACAGAAACCCACTGGCCCATTATTTCGCATGTTACCATGCAAAGAAAAGGGAGTGGTTCCCTCTAGAGCATCGCTGTTAGAACCTTCTCTGATGGCACAGACGTACTCTGTCTCACTATCCAACATGGCCGCTGCACCTATATGTGACTACTGAGCCCCTGAGATGTGGTTATCAGTGCGACTGAGGAACTGGTTTTCCTTTGTTTAAATTTAACCAGCCACTATTAGCTAGTGGCTACTGCACCAGGCAGCCCAGCTCTAGAGGCCAACCTGAATCAAATACCACTCATTTCTACACATTTGCTGTAACGTCTAAGAGATCAGGACATCAAATCTTGAAGTTGAAGTCTGAAAATGTGCTGGCTGCAACATAAAAAGCGTAGGTTACGAGTAGCCCCGACTGACAAGCAATGGTGACTGACAATCCAGTAGATGGTGCGAGAACTTTAACAGCCTTTTCCAGAATAGGAAGAAAAGTTGTCTCAAGTCAAACTACTAAAAGGTGAGGATACCTTTCATTAGGAGTAACTCCCTTTCTCTTCCAGTGAGAAATTTTCACAGGACACCCCACCCCTGTCCCTGGAGAGGCCTCGATGGATGCCCACCGAGTCTTCCCGAGCAGCTCCCACAGCTGAGGGAAGTGCTCCTGGAGCCCAGTCCCTGCACGTGCTCGGGGCCCAGAGCCCCATCCTGCGACCGCAATGCGGCTGACCGGGGCAGGCACCAGGCCCGCAGGCCTCCTGCCAGGGCCTGGTCTCCTGTCCCCTCTCCCGGCTGAACCCGAGCCACCTGAGCCACGGGGACGCTTCTCACGGTCTCACGGTCTGCATTCCCGGGACACCTGGTCTGTCTCACCCATTTGTGCATCTCAGTTTAGACCAACCCCCCTTTCTTTACTCACAAAGACAATAAAAGAACGTTACAGAAAATCACAAAAACACAAGGAGAAATGACCTGTAATTCGACCCACAAGAATTTTTTCTCTTTGCCCACATGCTCTTTCAATTACACTCTTATGAACTGGTCTGTCTACGGAGCTATAATCGTGATGTGCACAGGATCCGGAACAATGTTTCCCATTAGAGGGATGGCACGTAAGATACTCTGAGGACCAAGGACAGAGTCCAGCACGGCGTGCAGAACTGTCGGTTGGGTCTATGTTACAAGGGAGGTGGGCCTGCCGTCAGAGAGGAGAGTGTTCCCTCCCATGGACGGAAGACCGTGTCCATGACCACGGGGTCTGAGAGCCGCCACTCCAAGTTCCTCCCCTTGCATCTGGAATCGCAGCTCTAGGGTAATAACCCCTAGCAGCCACCACCCACACCCCAAAATCACACACACTGCAAAATTACAAATGCTCAGTAATAGGAGAATGGGGGTTAAAAACCAACAAACCAAGATCCATCTGCTCGATGAATATTATTTGACTTAAAACATGGAGGGGAATTACATGGCACAATGTTTGGTACTAAAAAAACAGAATACAAGAATATGATCATAAGAGTAATTTTCAAAGTGCCCCTAAGATGCAAAGCAGGTGCCCCCAAACACCAGCTTTGCTACAGATTTTACAGTGACTGTGGCTCTCAGCAGAGCAAGGTTAAAGGAAACTAAGAAAGTTCACACATAACAAGCTAAAAGCAAGTTCTCTGGAAAGGGGAGAGACTTCACTGACCTTCATCTCTTCTGACCAGGAACAAACACGCCCCAGGTTTGCGAATGGATGCACCTGCTGAGAAGCAGTCTGCCCAGAAGAAGGAAGGAATCTCTTTCTGAGCGTGCCAGTTTAAAACTAAAATCCATCAACAGGCATCAAATTAAGTACAATCTTCTATGCAGAGACAAGCTTTACTGAGACAGATGCCTTAAAATCTGCATAATAGTAGTGATAAAATACAATACACTGCTGGGGCGCCTGGGTGGCTCAGTCGTTGAGCGTCTGCCTTCAGCTCGGGTCATGGTCCCAGGGTCCTGGAATCGAGCCCCGCATCGGGCTCCCTGCTCCGCAGGAAGCCTGCTTCCCCCTCTCCCAATCCCCCTGCTTGTGTTCCCTCTCTCATTGTGTCTCTGTCAAATAAATAAAACCTTTAAAAAAAAAAAAACAATACACTGCTGAAAGGCCATGAAAATCTACTGGCTATGAACCGATACAGGTATTTCCAAAGAACAGAATATCTGACTTCCTTTGACCAGGTAATCCCACATAGAAAACTATGTGCAAAGATGCTATCAGGAAAATAGGAAACATGCAATATGCAAAACAGTCCTAAGCACCAATTGGTTACTGAATACATAACAATACTGCAATCACAGAATAATGAACTACCTCCAAAAAGAATATGTGGACCATGTAAGTAGCTGGAAAAACTAATGCCAAGAAAAAAACAGGATATAAACTTGCCTAGGCCCTATGATTACATGTACAAGTTATGTTCATTTCAATATGAAACAGTCTTCTAAATAGTTGATAAAGTATGATTTCACTCATCCATGGAATTTAAGAAACGAAACAGATCAACACAGCGGGAAGAAAAAAAGAGAAAAGGGGGAAACAAGCCATAAGAGGCTTTTTTTTAAAGATTTTATTTATTTGACAGAGAGAGAAAGAGCACAAGCATGGGGAGTGGCAGAGTAAGAGGGAGAAGCAGGCTCCCCGCTGAGCAGGGAGCCCGATGCGGGGCTCGATCTCAGGACCCTGGGATCATGACCTGAGCGGAAGGCAGACACTTAACCAACTGAGCCACCCAGGCGCCCGGCCATAAGAAGAGTCTAACTGAAAGAGAACAAACTGAGGGTTGATGGAGGGAGGTGGGTATGTGTGTGCGGGGGGGGGGGGGGGGGGGGGGGGCGGCTAGGTGGGGGATGCGCATAAAGACAGCACTCGTGGCGATGAGCACTGGGTGTTGTAGGTAAGTGATGGCTCACTGAACTCTACTCCTGAAACCAGTATCACACTGTACGTTACCTAGAATTTAAATAAAAATTTGAAATAGAAATAAAAAGAAAAAAGAAAGAAAACAATAGTTGATAAATGTTACATAGTAAACCCTAAGCCCCCAAACCTGTGCAGCTACTGCAGGACAGCCTCATCTGGTAAGGAACTCAGGTCCACTCACCGGCTCCAGCCCCACAAACCATACACTAGGAATACAGCCAATCCACCACCACCACTTATAATACAAAATCAAGTAATAAAACACTTAAGGGAGGGAAAAAAAAGAGACCAAAATGAGAAAAACAAAATTGAGACCATTTTTTCCTATTTGTTCCTATTGTACAAGTAGCTCCTGACAAGTCAACAAATTTTTACCTTGATGATTTTTTCTTGCCTAGGAAAATATACCAAGATATGTTTCACTTAAAGTTTGCAAATAACTAGACACTTAATAGTGACAGTCTTTATTTTTTAAACTGAACTTCTTTTTCTTCTTAAAGAATGCCGAGTATCACTGAGTCCTTCCTCCGGAGCCCAGCAAGGCCAGATGGACAGCCCTGCCCTCGGCAGCAGCCCCCAGCCCCACAACCCTCCCAAGTCAAGGCTTTGGGACTGCAATATTTGCCAATCCCAGATTATCAGAGTGCTTTTTAATTTTTATTTTATTTTTTACTTAGAGCATGTGCACACGTGCACACAAGGGGGTGGGGAGGAGCAGAGGGAGAGACAGAATCCAAGCAGACTCCACACCCAGTGCAGAGCCCAAAGTGGGGCTCGATCTCATGACCCTGAGATCATGACTGAGCTGGTAGCTCAGTCAGTTAAGCTTCTGACCCTTGATCTCAGCTCAAGTCTTGATCTCAGCATCGTGTTCAAGATCCATGTTAGGCTCCTCAGTAGGCATGGAGCCTACTTTTAAAAAAAATTCTCAGTAGAAAACAGAAGGGTAATCTCCATGACCTTGACGTAGGCAATGGTTTCCTGATGAGACATCAAAAGTACAAGTCACACTGGGTGATGGACACTGGGGAGGGTATGTGCTGTAATGAGCACTGGGTATTATATGATCATCATTATATGATGAATCACAGACCTGGACCCCTGAAACAAGTAATACGTTATATGGTAATTAAAAATAATTTAATTATATAAATATATATTTATATATAAATTATTTAAATATATAAATATATATTATTTAAATATTTAATTATATAAATATATATTTATATATAATATATTTATATATAAATTATATAAATATATATTTTATATATATAAATATTTAAATATTTAAATAATTTAATTAAAAAATAATTTTTAAAAAGTATAAGTAACAAAAGAAAACGTAAAAGGTTGGACTTCATCAAAATTAAAGTTCTATACTTCAACTATCACACATGTGCATTCAAGAGAAATAAAAACATGTCCACACAAACATCTGTACAATGTTCACAGGAGCATTATTCCTAAGAGCCAAAAAGTGGAAACACAACCCGCAAGCCATCAACTGACGAGTGTGGCCAGCAAGCACAGTCTCGGCACACACACAAAGCTGCAGGTCCGAAGCATCGGAGGGACTGGGAGAAACCATCACCACGTCCACAGACTGCAGGACTCCATTCACAGGAAGTGTCCAGAACAGGGAAATCGCAGGGGGCAGAGAGCCAACCAGAGGCAGCCGGGGGTGAGGGTGCGGAGAACGCAGAGCGAATACTAACAGGGGCAGGCTTTCCTGTTGAGAATGAAGACACTCTGAAATCAGATGGTGCTGCCGGCTTCCTAACTCGGGAATACACTAAAAACTACCGAACTGTACACCTTAAAAGGATGAGTTGTATGGTATGTAGATTACATCTCAATAAAGCTATTATTTAAAAAAAGGTATAAAGCTTACAACAAAATAATAACACTGTCGATGCATGCAGTAAAAACAAACACTCCACTAATCAGCAGCTCATAAGAAACGGTAAGACTAAATGGGAAGAGCTATAATAGGACTTAATTGAACCTGTTATAGCAATAATTTCACTACTTTTTTGGCATCATATGCTCAAATTCAAAATGAAACGATTAAAACACTGATTCGGACCTATGATCAGCTGCGGCCAGGGCTCTGTTCTCTTCCACAATGCCTGTCGTGTTCGGTGTCATGACAGTCGGCTTCCTCGGTGCCGCATCATCACTACAGCACCCTCCAGTCTTGCACCCCAACCCCAGCCAGCAAGCCTTGACTGTGCAGCCTTCAAACAGGGCCTTATGTGAGGGTGCGGGGGTGCCACGGGGCCGTCCCCAGCCAAGAGGAACACAGCGCCACCTGCTTCTGGCTCACAAAGGTTTCCACCCGGGACGAAGGCTGAACAGGGTTCAGGTTTCCAAACGTATTAAGTACCTATGGTGCCCACTCTGCAGCCGGCTGTGGGTTCCCGCGGCAAACAAGACACAGCGAGCCCCTGATCGCGCCGAGAATCTCACAACTCAGAACTGATGTTTAAAGTCAGAGTGTCGTGAAAGTCGTCCACATTTTAAAAGTTTCAGACTCACTAGTGTGAGGAACCTTTTCTAGTGACTTGCACCATGTCCAGCTCCCACGGAGATCAGCCCCGGGCTGGCGGTCCCCGGCACCCCGCAGCGACCGACAAGCGCCAGCTCGCCACACCCAGCCCGGCAACAGGGCCGCGGCGGCCCCATGCTTCCCAGAAATCAGGCAGTCTGGTGATCTGGGGTGATTCCGGGGAGAAGCTAAAATCCTTCTAACAATTTTCATCTCAAACACGCAAAATGAAGAAGACGGAACACAGCGTCTCTTTTAAAGAGTTCCCTTCAGTTCTCAGCCCGTCCAGGCCAGGCACAGGGGACGCGAGGGTCAGAGCTGCGCACACTCTGCACATGCAGTCTCTGTGTGTGCTCTGAAATTTCCAATTGCAATTTAAGGTCTTTGGTCCAACACACACGGTCACTCCCACACATTCCAACACACTCGATGGCCTTACCTAGAATCAAACCATTTTTTTTTTTTTTAAGTAAACTCCTCTGATACTTCCATTCTCAGCCCAGTAAGCTTTACTGAACCGAGGGGGCCGACGGGTCAACACGACGTCTGCTGAGCAGCACAGGGAGGCGGGCTCCTGACCGCGCTGTCTGTGCCGCCATCACTTGAGGGCTGGGGCACTTCTGGAGGAAGGCTCACTTCCTGGGGACGTGTCCTAGCCTATTCTGGCTGCCATCGCAAAATACAACCGAGTGGCTTATAAATCACAACATGAATTTCTTCCCCACGGTCCTGGAGGCTGGTAGTCTGAGGTCAGGCGGCCAGCAGGGCTGGCTTCTGCTGAGGGCTCTCTTCTGGGCCACGGACTCCTCGTGGCCTCCTCACAGTGCACATGTGGCAAGCGAGCTGTCTGGGGTCTTTTCCACAAGGGGCTCCACCCTCACGACCTTCTGTACTTTCCAAAGGCCCCACCTCCTAATACCATCACCTTTGGGGCGGGGGTAGGATTCCCACATATGAATTTTTGGGGAGGCGACATACACCTTCAGACTGTAAGAGGACAAAACAGGGACAGAATTCACAGAGATGCTTACTTCTACTGGGGCACATCTTAACACACTGATCAAGATGACTTTTATGAGTCATCTTTGGTGGTTAAGGTCCACATCTGAAGGAGTAACCTGCTGGTTACTAAACCCTAACAGGGTGAGAACAGGAATTATATCCTCTGCCAAAAAATCCAGCTCCATTTAAAAACTCCTGGCCAAGAAATAATTCAAACTAGTAACAACCATTTTACCCAGAATTATAACAAAGAAGATGTCACTGAGCTGCACTTGATCTTCAGTTCTAACACACAGAGCCTACTCTCCCCTTCCCTGGCCTCCTGGTGGGGATTAAGTCCGCTTCCCACCCAGGAGGGCAGAGAGCACAAAAATGTGCTGTTCACTCCCTCTCAGCCACTGGCTGTTTTCCAAAGTGACATAAGCAATTTAGTAAGTTTTCGATTTTGCTTTTTATCAGTTCTGGTACAAAGATATTTTTTAAAAAAAATTTTCAATGGATACATTTAAGATCTCATTACTTCCAAAATGTATATTCACACACATTACTTAGGGAGGCGTGCCAAAACCCATCTTTAACGTAACATCCTTCCCCTCGTCCTCAGGGACATGGTGAAATCTGTTTTCCTGACAGGCCCTCATTCATCATAATACTATTTCTGTGACTTCTGTAACAACCCTAAATCCCTTCTCATCTCCAGTTATTATAAATAAATAATGATCAGGACCTACGTCCCAAATCCCAGTCATTTCCGAGGATTTCCTGCCTCGTCACAAACTCTCCCTCATATCCAAACAAAGGAAAAAAAGTAACACCATGTCGAAATGTTTTCGATCTACCTTTACCAAGGATGCCAAATGCATTTCTACTGCACAGCTCACCTTCAAACAAGCTCCTCAAAAAAAACCCCACGCACACGAGTCCTAAAGTGCATGTGCATGACCTGACAACCCAGCAGCACTTCGTACTCCCATCGGGGAGGAGGCAGTGGTCGTGCACAGACCACCATGGGCCCAAGGAGTGGTGGTGCCGACAGAAAGGCCGGCGGGAACACCACCTTCCAGCACCGAGGGTTACAGGACAGGGACCTGTAACCCTGAAACCCGCCGGCAACCCAGCATCAGGCCGCAATGCATCACTCATCAGCCTGTCCTCGAAAGACAGCATCTGCCAGGTGGCGTGGGGCGAGGCGAGGGCTCCGGGCCCCGTGCTGGGTCTGGGCGGGTCCTCGGCAGGCATTGTCCCTGGTGGTCTGCGGCTCAGGCAAAGCCCAGTGGGCACAAGGGGCTCAGAGCGGCTGCCTCCAGGAACAAACCTGAGCACGTGACTTCCGGTAACTCCCGCAGCTTCATTTTCTCACCGTTTGGGCCCCCTCCCCTTCCTCCCCAGTGTGTGCAGTATGCGGTTCCCAAGCCATGGACGATGGACTGAGGGAACTGCAGAGCCCAGGCATTCTAAGCAGCTCCTTGCTGCTGAACAACTAAAGGAAATGGCCCTGTGTGCCTTTATCGGCTGTCGGTCCCACCATGCCTGATGCCCGCATGGGAAATGAGGCTCCCCCACAGCCTGATGCTGGAACCTGCTCATGCGCCTACGGCAGACTCTCTGCTTGGCTAAAGGAGCAGGTGCTGTGGTCCAGGGCCCTGCAGTGCCTGTCCCCTCCCCCGGAGCATCGGTAGGTCAGTAATATCCCCTCTTTCATGACAGACTGGGCTGGTAGCTCTTGGCCCCTCCCCCTCAAACCTCCTGGGCCCACGTGTGAGGGGAACCCCGGGGCTTGCTCATGTGACCCAGATGTGAAGACCACATAGATTCTAGGAACCAAAATTAATACAGGCTATCTGAAGAACAGTTTCCCCTGACAATCTTTTCTCCTGTGATAAGCCTTTAAAAGGTAGTAAGAAAATAATTGCACCTAGTTACATATTTTAGAGGCTGCCCACTGGGTGATCCCAGAACAGCTGGGAGTCATGGTCACTGTGCTCAAAGTGGGACAGGAAACCACCAGCGAAGGCACGGTTAGTTCTCAAGTCTCTGTGCATTTAACAAGCATATAGAGAGGATGAAACGGGGACTGGTTAGGTCAACATCACCAAAGGGTATAAAAAAGGATTATTCCCCTAAAAGAATACCTTATCTATCTCACAGGAAAACAGAAAGTCAAAACCAGTTCTCCAAATCTGGAGAGGAACAGAGTACCAAGGACTGTGAAAAACTTCTAGGAACTCCATGTCCTGTTCACACCAACTTTAAAAGTTTTTTATTAAAAGGTGCTGCAGCCCTCACCCCCCGCCAAAAAAATCCAAGCTGGAAAAACATGAATTAAGAGGAGCAACGTGCTCCCACAAAAGAACACGGCACTGGGGAGTGGTCCTGTAAAAATAAATTCCTGGGGCTTTTGGGTATTTTAAAAAACTGATCACTAATTAGAGACTATACAAGGCAAAGAAACGGCTGTTCAGGGTTCCATCAAGGGAAGATCAACAGAACTGTGATATTAAAGTAAATCAGCTATAACGCAGTGTGAATAATGCAACAGAACAAAACTGGATTTCTCAGAGTGCGGGGTGCAAGGTGTCACAGGCCCATACCCACTCCCCAGCAGCTCAAACAGACCCAAGACAACACACGGAGGGACATTCGGTCCGGTCCCCAGGCTGCATCAACTCCATGGCAGAAATGCTGGGGGCTCCAAGAACATAGAAAACGGAAAGTCTAGCTGGTTCCTAAAAATCACTTAAACTCCTTTTTACAAATCCCCGAATCTACAGACAGGGCTTAGATTAGGAGAGGGAGGTGCGGAGGAGACCAAGGGTTTCAGGAAGGGTGTGCTCTTACAAAATCCGTACTCCACAGATAGGAGATGGTGCAACCTTATGTCTTGAGAGCTTTCTTCAGCAGAATTCCCCAGGTGTAAAGGTCCAGATCTTTCTCCACTGCCCAAATGGGAATGCACAATTTCTCCTTTTGGGAGAGGATTATGCTGAAAATTAGCGTTGCATAAATACCGTTACCTTTTCTGGTGAAAAACTCCTTGGAATATTTCCCCAACATAGCGTATTTTCGAGGGACTTTCCCCAGCAGTTCAATGATCAATGCTATGTGATCTGCATTGGGAAACATTGCCAGCAAAACAGAAACACACGACAGTTTAATCAGTACACTGCATGCAGACACTGCTACCGCCCGCGCAGACAGAAACAGAGCGCGACCTGGATAGTGGCCGGATGCACGGGGCGACCACAGCCCGGGGTGAGTTGTGGCCTTCCCTCTCAACTTTTTTAAATCAGCATAGGAATTTTGCTAGGTTGCTTTTTGAATTTAGGAGACAGGTCTGTCACCATTAATGCTACAATCAGCAGCTGCTATCCCGTTTCTGTCTGCATCATGGCGCTTTTCAAAAAGAAGAGGTACTACCTCTGCGATTGAAGAATTCCCGAGAATATTTTCCAGATAGAGCAAAGTGCCTTGGGATACTGCCTAGCAGCTCTATGATGTGGGCTATGTGGTCTATGGAGGAGAGAAAAAAAGGATACGGGAATGGGAGGGGCATAGGGAAGGATGGGATAAAAGAAGAGGGGAAAAAATTGAAATTAGTAAAAAATCAGAAATCGATTCAAATCAACAATGTCTGCGCACATCCATGCAGAGGCTCGTGGGGCTGGCGGGCCTCAGGCACCATCTGGAGCATTAACGGTGACTGGTGCCAGCCTACCCCAGGCCACCCCAGCACTGCAAGCAAGAAAGCATGGAGATGGTCAGGTTTCCAGATGGAATTCAAGCCGGAATTCCCAGGTTTTCAACTCAGCTCCCCAACAGGAAAGAGCAACGGGCAGTAGATCAGTGGACGAAAGGGCCTCAGAGAGGCTCCGCGGTCCACACAGCCTGTCCTCTCCTGGCCGCTGGGCACCAAGCCCGAGGCAAGCAGGAGGGAGGGGCGAACTCGGGCCAAGAGCTCTCCACAGAGCTGCCCATCCGCTGTGCCTGAGGGGGCTTCAAGCTCAAGGAAAAGCGTTTGAAAACCAAAACACAGCTCTATTTCAGTACAGAAACATTACTCTCCAGAAGCTCAGGCCTCTCAGGAGACCCAGCCTCAGATATGCGGCAGGCAGCGATACTCACCTTCATCTCTGGAATAGTCTTCCCCAGAATGCGGTTCAAACAAATAATCTCCCGTTGCCAGCTCAAATGCCTAGGATACAACAGATGACATGCTAAGCACTCTGTGAAGCAGCCCCAAGGCATCAACTTTCTCTCCTGTACAAGAGACCTACATTTTATGAGGATCTGATCAAACAAAAGAGCCTTCTAAAAAAGCTCAATACCAACTTTTTTCTTCCTTCCAAAAAGTTCAAAGAAATTTCAGAAATATTCTACATCTCCTCTACTGGAGGATGTAAAGCCTAAGCGCCCCCCCCGGCCCCCCAATCTGGCAGGAGGCATGTCGACCAGCAGCCATGTGCACGCCTGGCTGGGGACCGCACCCCCACTCTGAACGGCGGGACCCAGACTCGATCCAGGCCCAGGGCAGATTCATGCCTGCCCTCAACCCACAGGCTCGTGTGGCCCCCGGATATCAGGTGAAGCCAAGAGCCTCGTGTCTTAGTAACCATGAGCTATTTTCAGCGTCTCATCATTTCTTTCATTTCTGATTCAACCAAAGGAAAACCTAGAGCCACAAAAAAGGTTCTGTGGCTCCTGCCCTGTGCCCTGGGCCAGAAGGAAGCCAGTGAGGGGGACAGGGAGAGCTGGCCTGCCTCCCGGGCTGTCACTACCTGCCCCTCAGCATACCAGCTTGGGGGGAGGCCCTAGTGTTTCTGTTTCTGCTGGGCAGTCTTCTCGCCTGGCCCTCAAGAAAACCCTCAGCCCTCAGGACCACGAATTTAATCTGCTAACGATATATAAAGATGGCAACTGCCGTTGCTGTGCAGATCCAATACCATGTTTTGAAAATCTTTTTTTAAAAAGGAAAAGGCTAAATCCTATTTTTGGCTTTTGTACACTTCTACTCTGTATTAGATCTTGCTGTTCTGAAAAGCGCTCAGGGGCCCGGACCCTGAGCACTGACGCTCCGGCCCTGCCCTCCTGCATCCCCCCATTTCCTCCCCAGGCCCTGACCAGAGTGTTGGGGAGGGGCTCGCCACCATGGCCTTCCACAAACCAAGGGTGTGCGCACATGGGCCGTCACAACCACATCGTCTTTTTTTTTTTTTTTTTTTAAGAAAGGAGGGAAGTGGGGTGACAAGATGGTTGTCAGCTACCCCAATGAAAGCACCAGTTCACGAACTCAGGATCCCGCAGGACCTGGACATGCCCAGTGTCACAGAGAGTCAGCTGGTCACGCGAGCGCCGCAGGGCCAGGAAAGGTCCTCACCTGGGGCCTCTCTCCTCCACCCAATGAACAAGAAATACCGATCTCAGATCAGGGTACAAAACCTCACACGTGGCCACAGATCCAAAGGGAACAGTCAGATTTCATGGTGAATGGCCAGGGGAGTCTTCCCCGCCTGGGACGAGTCATGAGGAAAAGGGGAGACCCTCCTGGAGGAGCCGCTGCGGGAGCCCCGAGGCTGGTGCCACGGCTGCTCCTTAACCCTGCCCTGGAGCCCTCACTCACTCTTCTAGTTAGTTTGCAAAAACATTTCAATCGGGTTGAGTCCAATCCTTACAGCCTAACACTAAGGTATGTTAACTGAGTGTTCTTCGAAAAATGACCATGCTGATTAGCATGCATGTTATTTCCAGTGAAACGCTCAAAGAAGCCCACAAAGAAATGACTTAAAAGAAAAACGGAAGAGGAGAAGAAGTAAGGTGGAGCCTGTGCTGTCATGTTATCTGGTCCTAGCTCTCTGAAGAGGGACGAGCTTTTCCTAACAAAAAGGACCTGCTCAACGAAGCAGAGGCAGGGGTACACTGGAAATGTCAGCCTCTGGACTTTCTGGCCTGCCTTCGTGCCACTCACGACATCACTCCCAGCACAACCCTTACTATTACTAGGTTAATATCGGGCTTGTTCATGCTTGGGAACCGTGGGTTCCTCCTCTGTGCCTGACCAGATCCCCTACAAGGACGTGCCCCGGACCAAACTCTGTTCTCTGGTTCTGGGAAGACCAGACGCCTCTTTCTTGAAATGCCGCCCCCACACCATTCTGAATAAATAAGGGTGCCTATTCTTTCTGTGGTGTGACCAGTGCCAAGGAAGTAGCGTGAAGTCCGTCAGACTAGCTCTTCTTCCTCCTAGGGCACTCACTGGGGCTCACTGTGGAGCCTGGAGAAGGTACCTATCCTGGGGCTCTGACACTCAAGTGCAGAGCAGTCCATCCCTCAGCCCACAGAGAATTTTTAGATCACACCCACTTACATCTGGAGGGCCCCCAAAACTCAAGAAAAGGAAAAGAGGTTCAACAAGTGACATATTTCAGTTACTCTGCCTTGTTTTGTTGCCCACCTTCCTGACAACAGCGAGGGCCCCCATCAATGAGCATAAGCACTGGCTGCCTCCAAGTGGCTCTCAACTCCCCCCCGCCCCCCCCCCCCCCCGGGCATCCGTTAAGACTTAATGCCATTCATGTCATCAAGGGACTCCACGTCACACCACCACCACCAATCTGGAGCTTTAATACAGCTTAGAATCATGAATTTAATATACTGTTGTACTTCTAAACTTCAGCACAAAGATGGGGTGGGGAAACACTGCCTTGTGTTTACCACATTCTCTAGAAAGAACAAAATGGACCTCTCAGCCTCGCCCTTCTGGATGGAAGGGGGGGTGGGGAATAAGGCTTGCCCCCTTCCAGGGGAAAAAAAAAATTTCACCCTGATGACAACCAACTGATTTAAAAATTAAAAAAAAAAAGAAAAACCCAAATAACCCTCAAAGCCCTGAGGGAGTTTACATCTAATCTGGGGGAAGAGGCGGGAGGAGAAAGGAGACAGTCTGCTACTTCTGTATCACTGTTCACAGTGGAAGTGGCCAGGATGCGGACACTATGTGAGGGGACATGGAAGGCAAGACAGACAACCTGGTACAAAAGTGTACCGCCAGCTCCACCGTTATTCTCCTACCTCTGTGACCTTGTCCTATTTTTCTGGTTATATCACCAAAATTCAACACCCCAAATTAGAAGCACAGGATTTCAGAGTTGAAAGAGCCCTCAGAGTCTAATTCAGGGCAGCCTGGCGTGGCCCCTTCTGTGCCGCTGAGGGCACGTAAGGCTTGACCTCACCACATCCTGAAATGGAACACTCCTCTCCCTCCCTCTGACCCAGCCTCAGGCTCCTGCGGCTTCCGGGGGCCCCCCCCGCCCCCCCCCCCCCCCCCCCCCCCCCCCCCCCCCCCCCCCCCCCCCCCCCCCCCCCCGCCGCCCTCCTGAGTCCTCCGGAGCCCCCGCACTCCCTGGCCCTCCCCGCACAGCAGTCTCCAAATTCAAAGCAGTCACCACACGCCCACCAATTCTTTTCACCATTCTTTTCCATACCTAGCCCAACAAGCCCTAACTTTCTGATACTCACTGAAAAACTTGGTTTTAAAAATTATCTGGTATGATTTGTCAGAGCAAAGTGGCAGCAGAAAGGCACACTGTTTCCAGTCTATTTGGCCACATCTGTTGCCTGAGATCTTGATAACTTTACACAAACATCTACTTTTTTTCATATCATCTCAAACCACGCTTTTTACTGTAGCATTGGAGGGCATGCAGGCCGGCAAACTCCAAAGAATTGTTAATCTCCGAATAACAGATAATGACGTTTATTCATCATTGCTCTTTTTAGTAAGAAGACAAATGCCAAGTTTCACACACAAAGACTCTTGTTTTAAATATATCAGAGAATTTGGGGGAAAAAATAAAGTAAGAAAAACACGAAATAGCACCCCAAGCAAACACCCACCCACCCACCCCCACCCCCCAGCTAGGAAACGGGGCCAAGAAAGAGAAACTGAAATTGGCTTATGGATGAGGCCCACTCATGCTCAGCAGTTAAGTGAGAAAAAAATGCCCTGGTGAGGGCCTGGGGCACGGTGTAAACACAAGCAACCTTGCGATGCAGCCAGAAGAGATGATGACACCCGGGTGAAAGAAGAGGTGTGTCCAGAGGCCCTGACGAGAGACGCCTGCGTGTTCTCTCCGGGAACAGACTCAGTCAGAGGGGATACGTGCAGCTGCTGTGTCCTGAAAGTCAGCGGACAGCCTACAGCAATAAGCCAGAATATTCCCTAGAGTCTGCCTTATAAAAGGAGAGACATTAAACGTTGGCACAGAGGGAAGTGCTTTCCTCTGCGGTAAGGTTTGTCAGGGGTCACCAAGGAGGGTTCCCGCCTTTCGACCTCAATCTTCCCCTCAGACACCACGGCCTCGCCGTCCTCCACGGCACGAGTGAAGGGCAAACCTGCACACGGCCTGCAAGCTTTTGGAAACCAGGAGGAATTACTTGAAGTGACTTTGTCACCACAGCAGAGGGTGGGATTCTCGGGGCGGCAGCCCGAGCAGGGCCTTGACCAGAGATTGTCTGTCACAGGACTAAACCAGACACGCCCAACCCCCACCCCCACCAGACATGCCTGAGAAGAATTCTTCCATTTCTCAAGACACTCAAGACAGCAACTTTGCCCTCACCCGTCCCACAGTGGACAAACCTCACAGTCTGGGAAGCACAGAGCACACGCAGCAGCGGCGCTGGCCCCTCGTGAGCACTAAGGGGATGAGCCCTACACAGAACAAAATGGCCACGGCCGTTCTTACCATGCACGCTGTGCTCCAAATGTCAGCAGGCGTGCTGTAACCTGCTCCTATCAAAACCTCTATGGATCTATACTGACGAGTCTGGATGTCTTCTGTGAAGTGTTTATGCTGGAAAGGAACACATTGTATTACTATGGAGGAAAACAGACATTAAAAAGGAAAAAAAGTATCTTCTAATACACGATCATGAGCAAAATGTGCTAGAAAGAAAACTCTACTTACCACCCAACAAGCGTTTCCCAGGTCGGCAATTTTAACTCTAATTTTATCTGCGTTCCGTGGATCCAGGGGATTCACCAACAAGTCGGCCGCCCGAGTTTTTGCTGGCATGAGCAAACAGCAGGACAGTTAGTGCTTGGGGCAAGTGGCATGCGTGTGTGCACACGATGTTTGCCGGGCACAGTCTCCTTTTTTAGAAAAGTGATGGGATGATCATTTAGGCCTGGAACCCTGTAAGTTGAACTCAACAGAATTTTAAATTCTTGGTCTCTATCCCTGGAAGATATTTCATAAAAGAGAATGCACTGGGCTGCCCAGACACCTCCCTGACCCAGCCTTGTCCCTTCTTATATCCCTGATGCCTTCACCTCTAGGTCGACCCTACTACTCGGCTCCTTTGTGCGTCTTTCTAGCCGCTCCTCACTGCATCACAGCCCACAACGGACCACATCGAACCCACTGGTATGCTATCACGTGAAACACAAAGGTAGTGAGGACACGGTCCTGGGGGGCCAATCCCTTTGTAAGTGACACACAGTTCACCTGGTAACCACGTCACCTACCTCTCCTTCTGCTTGGGCTGAGCACACAGACCTCAAAGATTAGATGATACTTGATTAAGCAATACAGATTAAAGGCCATGGCTAATCAACTTGGGTTTAGCCCAAATTTAAACCCAGGGTGACCCTGAGAGAAGCTCAACAGCAGACACAGGATTACTAGGCTTCTCAGGGCTCCTGGGGCCAGAAGAGCTTTTCAGACAAGTCCAGACCATGCCTGAATCAAGCATAGTTCACCAGGGCGCAACTGACAAAGGAAAATAACCTGAAGGGTCCCAGACAGAAAATCCTGGAGTGAGTAAGCATCTTCATCAAACCTCAAACTGACCAAAAGCTTGGATTTCTGGAAAGGAGGAGATGTAACCACAGCACTTATTTATTGTTTAAGTCATTCTGAAATGGTATTTACAGACTAAACAGAAAAGTCCACTCAATGCAGAACATTAAATACCCTTTTGCTCACCCAAAGCTGGGCACTGCTAAAGCATACCCAACCTCCTTTTGGGTAGACCCCTGCCGTGGAGCCCCAGTGCTCAAGGGCGCTCTGGTTCCTTGGCATTCCCCATACGGGCAGCAAGGCGCCCGGGAGCTGGGATGCCCGCAGAGCTCCCCAACATCTTAACCCTCAAGACCCACTCCTCAGGCTTGTGGGTCAGCACGGGCAGGCCAGGCTCCTGTGTTTCCTTGTTGCCATCTGCCCTGCGACCACTCTCTCCTTTATAAGGTTGCTGGTGCACTGTGGGCTTCACCAAAGGCGGTCTGAGCTGGCGGGACAAACACAGGAAGTCACAAATGAAGAGAAGGAAAGCAGCAAAGACCCCAAGAGGACGCAAAATGTGTACAGTGACTGGGGGACAGGCAGAGGGCAGAGCTCCAAGAGGGACGTCAACACGCTGACCCAATGGATAGAGCGGCAGCACTAGAAATGGCCAGAGGAATCCAGCAGGTCACTGAATCGAAGAGAGTCAGCAGGCAAGAAAATGGAAGCTGGGGTTTGAGGAACAGGGTTCTGTAGCTCAGGGGTTAGAGCACTGATCTCGTGAAGTCTGGAGAACGGGATTCAAATCAAAGTTTCAACACTAACAAGTTGTAAGACTCCGGCAAGTGACCTAAATTCTGTGAGGCTCAGTGCTCCAGAAAGAAGAGGAAGGGGCCATGCCACCCCCACCCAAACCAACCAACTAACCAGCCAATCAGCACAGGAGAGTCAGAACCCCGCCCCGACCGTGCGGTGAGGCTTCCAATGGCCAGAACCAAAGCCCCACTGGCAGAGAGCAGAGGGGAAGCCAAACAATTCTGATCAAAGGTCTAAGGAAGAAGGCGGTGAAGCTCCAGTTCTGACTAGCCCAGAGTAAGCTGGTGCCTGAGGGTACTCGCGGGGAAGGGCGGGTCTGTGATCACCACCCATTCCCAGGTGTTTATAAAGACATTTCCCAGGAGAGGAAATGCACTGTAAAAAACACAGCATCGCACATGTTCAATACAGTTTCTTTGTATTTAATCCCCCTCATTTATGATCACTAGTCAAAGTCTCTTTGGTGACAGGCAGTTATCCTCCTGGTTCAGGTTGGTCAACAGGGACCCTGCTCACAATGCCTTCCAAATAACAGAGAATTCATTTCAGAACTTTAACTGGTGACGAACACAAAGGAGGATTTAAAGGAGAACCTACTTGTAGTTGTGACTTCCTTTTCTCAGTGTGATGATTACCTGGGCTGGTGTACCTGACTGCATCCCTCAACAAAGCCCATTTAAACACAGGGACCCTCGTGTGTGCTGTGTACTTGTACCAACTTTGCTTGGCCCAGAAATCGGATCAGCTCCTCTGACCACGTCATCAATGTGGTGACCTCCAACAGCCCTTCCTTGTTCTCTGCCTTTGCGAAGGAGGGAATGAAAAGTGGGAAGAGAGAGGTGGGGAGATGTCACTTCAGGAAGGGCTGGGGCTCTTATATCATCTCTGATGACCTGGTATCCGAGTGACACTGTTCATTCCATGTGAAGCTATCTTAGAAACGAGTAAGATGGCAGTGTGGTGCCTCCGAGTGACAAGACGGCCATCCTGGCTTATCTGCAAGGCACTGTGCTGGGCTCACGTGGACTCTTTATACACTTTCAAATGTCCTTACAATAAAGGCGTGGATACCTTCTCTATAGGCAGAAGTGCGGCACCAGGCCCAGGAAGGAGCAGCACTGGAAGATTTAATGCCCATGCCTGGCCCATTCATTCACCAAGCACTGAGTCCCTTCTGTGTACTATCTTGGCACTCGGAACACCATGAGCAAAACGTGTAAGGCTCCTCCACCACACCCCAAATTAGGAAACTCATATATCAGTAGGCAATAAAGTAAATAAAATGACTGATGCACACGCCAGAAAGAAGAAAAACAAAGAAAGGAGATGGACGATGAGGGTGTGCAGGGGAGGTCTTTCCAAAGAAGGTGATGTGTGAGTAGAGGCCTGAACAAAGGGAGACACGAAGGGCAAGAGGCTCTTGGCAGGGGGGACAGCAGGTGCAGAAACAAGCTTGCACTTTTGAGATCTGTGAGGAAGAAGCCACTGTGGGAGGGGCAGAGTGAGCCAGGGGTGGGGGAGAGGACAGTGCCAGGGAGCGAGCTGCCAGGGAAACCTGCAGAGAGCTCCTGGGCTTTACAGAGCGACACCTCGGGGCGCTATTCTGAGTGGAAAGACACTGCAGGTCCTCGGGGAAGGAGGGGGCAGCAAGATGACAAGATGTGCTTTGAAAAGCTCTCTCTGGACTGCCCTAAAGAGGACAGATCGGGAAGCAAGAGTCGCAGCGAGGGCAGCGACCTGGGTCCCTGCCAGCTGAGGGTGAGCACCTTGCAGGGAAAGCCAGCAGGACCAGATGGGATGGGCCAAGATGCACGCTATGGCTCTAGCAGCTAATAATCCAAAAGGAATCCTGCCTCCTCAGCCTTCAGCAGCTACCCAGTCACTCCAGGGAAAAGTCCACATCCTTCCGCCTGGCATGTAAGTTCTTCCTCCACCCTTCCTCCTTGCCTTTTTCTTTTACTACTCCCTAACGTGTGTATGCTCTGCTGTCACGACAAGGATCCGCCCACTCTGAACACAGCCTGTTTCTCTGGCCTCATGGCCACACAGTGGTAGGGGGCCGCCAGCCGCCCCTGGGCCCCGGGTTCCACACAGGCAACAGAACACCTCCCATGCAGAAGGCCGCCCGCAGTCGTCGAGCCAAAACCAAGCGCCTCCAGACAAAGGACTGGAGAAGGAGATCCTGTCTCTGGGGTGGACCTAGAATTTAACAAGAGTGAAAAGGTTTGCTTGGTAAGAGATCTGGATCAACACGAAAAACAGACCTCCTACTTCGCCCTGACGTGACACTGCTGCAGCAGAAGGGCTGCTGGGGATGGAGCGTGCGCTAGACCGAATCAGATTCTGATGGTGACTGGGCAAAGGCGGGACCAAGGGAAGAAGAGAAGAACACAGCCAGGTGTCCATAAAGGCTTATCATGGCACTGACTTAGATGCTGAAGATACAAAGATAAAAACGCACAGGGCTCTCAAAGATTTTACATCCTAGTGAGGAGAAAGAGAAAGGAAATAATGAGCGTTTGGTTAAGAAGAGCACAAGCAGTAGGTAAAGAGGGGAACCCAGGCAGTCTTGTGCTGGAGCGGCTGGCCGGCAAAAGAGGAAGCTGGCTGAGAGCACGGACCGTGGATGTGGAGGAGGAAACACTCCAAGCAGGAGGGAAGGTGTCAGCAAAGGCACAGAAGCCTGCACGGATGCGCCATCAGCACACAGACGCTCTTTATTAGACCTTGACAATAAGCTGGGGAGCAGCTGTTAGACTTGTGATTGTGGTACTTTCTCACTGTTTACTCCATTAATAAAATATGTCTGCACATTCACCTCCCTATATGCATATTTATAAATTTTACATGCTACTGTTCCTATATATTCTGTACATTATAAAAGGTAAAAAAAAAAAAAAAATAGTCACAAGAACAACTTGGGAGACACACTGACTCCAGCCTGGGGCAGGGAGAGTACGAACTGGGAACGTGGCTCTAGAAAGTGAGGAAGCATGCAAAGAGCAAGAGGGTGTGTCAACAGGAAAGAAGAGACAACTGCAAGAGGCTCACGTGGCCCAAATTTAGGACAATTCTGGCATCAGAAAACTAGAAGCTGTAGATGATTATAAGACATAATCCAAAGTGTTGATGAGAACAAAGAATCCATGAGCACATGATAGGAAGGGATGTGTGAGAGACTGCAGGGCAGGAGGCTCGCCCGGAAAGAGCATGAAAGCCTCACCTTCTGCATCTCCACCATCTGGCCGCTCCTGAGTTACATCCTTTCATAATAAACCAGTGACCTAGCAAGTAAATGGTTTTCCTGAGTTCTGTGAGTTGCTGTAACAAATTAACTGAACCTGAACAGGGGGGACAGGGGAACCTCCGACTCATAGCTGATGGGTCAGAAGCAGCAGTGACAATATGGGCTTGTCACTGGTATATGAAGGTGGGTAGGGGTGTCTTGTGGGACTGAGCCCCCTTTTTTTTTTCTTAAGATTTTATTTGTCAGAGAGAGAGAGAGAGTGCGAATACGCACAAGCAGGGGGAGTGGCAGGCAGAGGGAGAGGGAGAAGCCCCCAATTCAGGGCTCCATCCCAGGACCCTGGGATCACAACCAGCTGAAGGCAGACGCTTAACCAACTGAGCTGTCCAGACATCTCTGGGACTGAGCCCTTAACCTGTGGGATCTGATGCTGTCTCCAGATAGTGTCAGAATTAAGCTAAATTGCAGGACACCCAGCTGGTCTCAGAAAAGCTTCTGGTGTAGGGAAAATACCCTACACACACATTTAGTGACCAAAGGTGTCAGAAGTAGTGTGTGAGAGCGAAGGAGACACACAGAGGTGGGTCTTGCCCTAGATGAACCTACCTTCCATGTGAGAGCATTTTATAAGCACCTTCAAAGAGTCCTCGGTCGGGGTAAAAGTAAAAAGGAACAGGATATGTCTACCCTAGTAAAAAAAAAAACAAAAACAAAAACCCCCACATCCTTAGGATGATTAGCTAGAGCCAACGAGTAACAAAGACGGCGCTGCAGGTCTCCCACCTGCTGGACTAGGACTGCGGGATCCCTCGTGCTCTTTGCAGGGTGGGTCATCCACTGACTCATCGTGTGGTAAACACTCTTGTCAGCAGAGGGAGCAGAGGAGGTTTCTGAGCTATTCCTCTGTGGGCTAGAAGGGAAACCATCTGGGTGATGCCCCGTGTTTGCTTACTGGAGTCCCTTAGCATAGCACAGGCAGAGACAGGTCACGTGGCATTCACTCTCAAAATAAGGGTTGGATAGAGGTTCAGATAATGAATCACATTAAAATCCATGCCACTTCCTTTAAAGTGGCTTTAACATTTCAACAGCAGAGTTCTACAATCAGGAACAACCACTGAAATAAGGGAATTCCTCAATACAGACAAAGAGCAAGTGTATTTTTTTCCCTGAACACAAATGAAACTAAACAAAACCCAAAAACTAAATATAACCTATCAGATGGAAGTACAAATTATAAACTACATATTCTATAAAAGCTACAGTACGTGTAAGCTGCTGGACCGGGAAGTTTTTTTGCAACATAGATGTCACTAACTACAGAAGGAGTAAGAGAAGCTCAGAAATGGGACTGATACTACCAGAGAAAGCCTCAGTGGCACCGAATACATTTTAAATTACACTACTTATTCGGGAGTACAACTGTAATACAACGAAAATGGTTAACGCACGATGTGACGACCTCCAGCCGATTCCCTTCACTGCGTGTGTCAAGGATAGGATACCCGGGCCACTGAAACAGACACCTGGTGGGGAGGGACACTTACTTTTTGGCAAATCTCCAGTGCTGGAGGCTGAAACCGTCCGGCTTCTGTCGTGGGATGGACTGCTTTCCTCAGGCTCGGTAAGCGGGGATCCCTCGGAAAGCGCAGAGCCACAAGCCACAGGTTCTAAGGGCCCAGAGAACAATGATGTGGAAAACTCTGGAAACTGTGACTCGGGAATTTTATGCCGTCCATTTGGCAATTCACCATTGAATTGTTCATAGGAGCTGCTATATGTGTAATCACTTTCTGCATTTGGCTCATCGAGGTTATATTCCTCAGGATTTGGACAATCTTCTTCTTCATCATCGTCATCATCCAGCTGCTGTTCCAGTAAGAACGGACCATTCTCAATATGGCCATTGGTTTTGGGGGATTCTATCCACGCAGGGTCTGTGTTGGTCAGTTCCTGTTCAACATCATCTTCATCTTTCTCAGTGTTTTCTTTCTCGGTGTCTTCTTTCTCTTCCTGGTCCTCAGCCTCACCTTAAAAAGTTGATGGGTTAAGAATCAGAATGTGTCACTCTCCTTAACACAGTGGCACTAGGTACATATTTCCTCCAACAAGAGACAATTCTGAATGTGCTTAATTTAGGTTTTTTTTTCGTGCCTCAAGTAAGCTCTATACCTAACATGAGGCTCGAACTCATGAGCCCGAGATTGAGTCACATGCTCCACTGACTGAGCCAGCCAAGCGCGCTGAATGTGCTTGATTTACGTACTACGTAAATAAGATCTTGGGTTTTCTATATCTTATTTTTCATTTAGTAAATAATTGGCTCTCATTAGGAAAATGCTAAATTTGGAGGAAAATGACAATTTATAAATAGAGTTGCCTTTCCACTTCCACCCTCTCTTCTACAATCTTCAGAAAATGTCCGTGGGTACATTACTGTTAGGTTAAAGGTTAATTACAAAATAAAGAACAATCATTAGCAGGCTCAAGACATGGTGTTAGACGTTTTCCATTTTGAAATACTAACATATTTCTGGCATTCATTTTACAAATGAAGTGGCAGACGGTTTCCCACATTCCCCAACCAGGAGCTGGAAAGAATCCTCCTCACAACCGAAGCAGCAGCACCAAGTGAGCCTGTGTGGTGACCCGGCGGGCGCCCAGTAAAGAAGCTGCAGGACCCCGCGCAGACTGACCGTTGTCATTGGCAGGCTCGCCCTCGGCCACATCCTCGAAGCTGGCAGTTTTGAGTTTCCCCTCTGGGCCGTATCCATCGTCCTGTTCATTGGAAGGTACCGCTGTTGTGATGTTTTCTTCTATTATTTTCCTTTCGGCTTCTCGCTCCAATTCTTCTATTTCCTGCAGACGCTTTTCCAGTAACTCGGCCTGCCTTTTCTGCTTCTTTTTCAGTTTTTTCTTCTTGTTCTTAGATATTTTTCCTATCTACAACATGGCAAGAGAATACCACAGGTCAGTCTGCCTCTTGTTAAAGCACTCCATAAGAATACAAGTGCTAGCAGCATGCAAACATGGACAAATCCCGGCTCCTCAGGGCTTCCTCATGAGCACCAAATGCCCAGACACGAGACCCACAGTAAAACCAGAAGAAGCCTAACATCAAGTAAGGGGGCTACTAGCAGGCCCTGCCCTCAGAGGGACACACAGCTCCCATCCTAGAAGTCTGTTTCAATTCAACTTTAAGAAGGGAAAATGCTGAGATACTCTGGCCTTTAAACAAGAAGCACCTCTCACAAGTTTTATTTGTTGCTGCCTAGACCACAAACTAATAACATCTCCCCTCTGCTCCACTCTGTCTTACCCAGCTATGCGCCGTAAAAGAAATGCCTGGTGACACAGGGGCACTGCCCTCGCTGTTGGTCAACAGCACTGTTGGTGTCTGGGTCTCACATACTGAGCTGTTATCAACAGCCAGAACTGGAGAAACTGTCAGCAATGAGCATATGAAGTCAAGGAATAAAAGAAAAAGCCACTGTTTCAGCCTGCCTCCGATCAGGCCGCGTGACTGGGTAAGGGCCAGCAATGACCGCCTCCAGTCTTTCCACAGAATCATCATCGAAACAAGCTGCTCCAAGCACAGCAGGCCTGGAGGTGCTGACTCGATGCCTCAGCGAGCCAGGTGGCATAATTATGACAAGCCCTCTGGAACTGGGACTTTCATTCCAAAGCGAGGGCTGCTGGTAGCACACTCAATCTCTCGACATTTCCTTTCAAATGCTTCTGGCACATAAAGCTCTTTCAAAACCTGTAAGTGACTCATCAACTCAAGATATATATATATAGAGAGAGAGAGAGAGAGATTCTATCCTCTACTGGAACTAAGCAGGTTTGGGGACACTGGGGTAAGATTTAATTCCAAGCAGCAAACAGACAATACTCTTTCACATTTGACTACTGGCTGGAAAACAAATTTGAGTACAAGCTTCAGAAGAGCAGGTATCTTGGAGGCAAATCAGAACTAATGTTAAGTGTTTTATAATAATCATACTTCAAACTCTATCTGGATCACATCACATTTCACCAGACTCAGCCAACAGCACCCCAAAAAGTGCACAGGGAAAATGAAGATCAAACGTGGAAAGGCTCGAACTATTTTGCCTCTAAAAAAATCACAACTCATCGAAACAATCAGTCTTGTATATTCAAGGATACAGAGCATTTATAAGTATGCCCGTCTTTTATATTACTATGTAGTAAAGATCTACAATTGAGAACATAACAAAAAAAGGTATAATCCATTGCCCCCAAACAACGTTAAATGAAAAACTGTTGCAACAAGAAGCAAAAACTAATGTTATAACTTGAAAAGCTCCATAAGGAACAGATGCTTTTAACATGAAGGTGAATATTAAGTGTACATGTAAGTACTTACGGGTTTTTGCTGGGGAGCCGTGCTCACTAAAACAAAATGAAACAAAATGAATGTTTAGAGGAAAACAGATCTGTATCTTTACGCAGGTAATCTGAATTGTAAAATGAAGGTAATTATTGCCTTTTAATGGCTATCCAACTTCAAATGGTTAAACATCAGAGCTTCTTAATCACAGAGATCTAAAGAAAGGTGACCCAACTCAAACAAATGACTGGCTCTGCAAAGGCCAAGTGGTAGTTGCTCATATGGGGCCATTTCTCTTATTTATCTAAAATTAAATACCCAAAGCATTGACTGATAACTTAAGAAAACCAAGAAGAGTTCACAAATGTTACACAGTCATCTAACCAAATTTGTTTTATAGACAATAAAATGAACAGTCTAGATTAGGAGATGTACACTGTGTTTGAAAACTATTTGGCAAGTCTATACAGCGGAAGTAAATAAAATATTGTAGAAATCACATGACCAGTCTTTGCCGGCATCAACAGCTTGATGGACTACAGGTCTCTGATCTAAGAAACACCCTACTGGTGGGAAACAAGACTAGGAGGTGGTGCCTCTCCTGAGAGCCCCGTCAGGCACAGGGCTGCAGCCCCTCAGAGGCACACTCGCCCGACGTGACACACTGGGGTGCGGGTCACAGGAAGAGAGGGCAAGAGTGGTCCTGTCACTGCAACCGTTACACTCCGTCAAAACCAGACGGAAAACTCTCGATACCAATACTCAAGACATCTGGCCTTCTGCCACCTTTGGGTCTTTTGTAACTGATTCCAAACCCACCAGTTAGACTCAGATTGAGGAAGACTAACTGGAGACTAGGAAGCATTCTAACAAACGTGAAACTAGAGAAAACTTCTGAGGACTATAGGTCGGCTACATATGTGCAAGCTATTACTACACACTCCTCCGCAGACAAGTGTGCAGCACAAGACAATGTTCCAATGCAGATGAAGCAGCTCGTAAGATTTCAAACAAACTTTTAAGGAAGGACAAAGTTAAGGAACTCAAATATTGAAGCATAATTTAATTGGGGCATCTTCCTTTTCAAGGAACAGGTCTCCTTATTTCTAGCAATCAGACTCTTCCGAAAGTTCCTAACAGGTATACGTCTGACTCAATGAGCCAGATGCCTTCCGTGGGCAGCTCTGCTGGCTCTCCCTGCCCCGAAACAAACTGAAACAAAGCCGGCTCGGGTCCCTCACCTGCAGATCCCGAAGGAGGAGGAGCACCTGCTTTCTGCCACTCGGTGGCCTCGGCTGCCATTCTTCTCACATACGCATCATCCACACACATCAAGATGTTCTCCGGCTTTATGTCAGTATGAATGATCTTGCACTTACCATGCAGATAATCTAACCCCTGAAGGACCTGGTCATAGTAAAATCAAGAGAAGACAGGAATTATTAATACCTTCGTTGTTCAACATTTGTAAAATAGGTAACATAACCACAAGGCACCAAATACAGTAGACACTTCATGTTCATGGAAGCAAACACATCTGTACCTATACTCTGTTTATAACAACTTTATTGAGATGTAATTTACACAAAATTCACCCTTTCCGGTGTACAATCCCATGGTTTTTAGATTTGCACCATCACCACTATGTAAACTAGAACATTTTCATCACCCAAAAAAGAAACACCCTACCACTGACAGTCACTCTCCGTTTTCTGTCAGCTCCCCAGCCCTAGGCAACCACCAATCTACTTTCTATCTCCACACATTTGCTGGTTCTGGACATTTTATATAAACCAAATCATACAAAGTGGTCTTTTATAACTGGCATAATGTTTTAAAGGTCCATCCATGTGTAGCATGTACTTCTGTTCCTGTAAACTGTCAAACACTATTCCACTGGATATGCTATATTTTGTTCAGCCCTTTACCTGATGGATATTTGGATTGTTTCCCCTTTTTGGTTCCCACAAATAATATTGCTATGGACACTCACATATGAGTTTTTATGTAGACATACGTTTTTATTTTTCTTGGGTGTATACTTGGGCGTACAACTGTTAGGTCGTGGGGTAACTCTTGTTTTATACAGCAGCCGCCCTTGTCACATTCCCATGAGAACGTATGAGGGTTCCACCCTCGTCATGGCCTACACTTTGTTATCTTTTTTATTTGAGTCACCCTAGTGGGTGTGATGTGTGATCTGCGTCTCTGTGATGTCTAATGATGTGTATACATTTTTAATACTGCACGAAAGGAGGATTAAACAGCTGTGGAATCCAGACCACATGACAGCACTGAACTCAAAGAAACTGCTGAACCAAAATATCCACAAAAACAAAACCCACAAAACTTAGAGTGCAGTGACCTAAATACAAGGCCACAGTATTTCTGGAATTATTTCCGTTAGAGAGGAATCTTTCAATTCTTCCCATAAACAAAAATGTATTTTTAAAATATTCCCATCATGCTCCTATACATTAGAAATTCTACATGCTCAGTAAATATTAGCACTTAATAAATATCATCATACACTTTAAATCATTTAGGGGTCTTGTCCACAACAGACAAGAAAGTGGGCAAGCAGTAGACACATAATACGTATCCATTATATGTATTTCCAATTCTAGAAAGTTCTCAGCAACAGCCCAATGCTTCTGTCTACTGTAAATAGCTAAACAACCTTAACAGACAACAGCATTGGGAAATGAGCAGAGAGAGGTTCCACAAGGAAAATGAGAAAAGGAAAACTCATCTCTTAAACAGGATGAAAATCTCTATACCCATCTAAAATAACTTTCCCTAGAAAGTATTTTTACATGACTTCAGCTGACCAAGTATCAGTCAAGCTCCTGGAACAGGTCATGCACCTAATTCCAGGTGTCTGACCTACAGCAATAAATGAAGCTCCTTGTCTCCTGGGGCTTATAGCCCCTATGTCCTCAAAGAGCTTACCGTCTTATGCCAGGAGGAGGAAAGGGATTGGCCGAAAAGAAACCAAGACGAACCATGGGTAACAAACAAGTTCTTAGTAAGCACCAAACAGTGAAACAGATAAAACCAGAAAAACAGAAGGAAAGGCACTTGTTTTCTTTGCCTTAAAATTAACATTTAATGTTTGCAATAGTACTGCAATTAGAACTATTAAATTATGTTTAAAACATCAAAGGACCAGGAAGAAACGTCGTTAGACGTTTCCATAAAGAATTAGGTTATAATCCTGATGGGAACACAATCCAAGGGGCCTATATGTTATTCACTGACATTCATGCATCTTCTTTGTTCAAACTGAAATAATATGGAGAATTTTTGTATCTGAATAACAAGAGAGAGTCTGAGAATACAAGAAATTAATAGACAGGAACAGTAATGATTTCTAACCTATGGAGGGAAAGGAACAAGATTTTTGAGAAACTTTAAAGTTTAAAATTATTCCAACTGAAACTGCATTTCAATTCTCAAATATTACCTCAAAGTAAAAATGTCAGTATCTCTTCACCACCATTTCATGCCTGAGTCATTCCTATCTTTCCACCTTAGCTCTTTTGTGGTGGTCAGGTTGTTTTACTGTGTGGGAGGCTACACAAGGAAGAGTTAATGTGATCCAGTATCCAAATGTGTTCATGAGTTCCCAATGAGAAGGAGGCACTTGAGATGAACACAGTGTTCTCAGCAAGAAGTTAAGTTCCAGATTTTTTAAATATTTGCAATTGCACGCAACTGGGTTACCTTTCCTTAAGAAGGACAGCTTATAATGTCTGATGATGAACACAGTGGAAGAACTGACTGCTGAGACAAATTAAGTAAATTAATTAAGATAATGCAAATCTTAAAGGAAAGTTGAGACACAGCACAGTGTGGTGTTAAAACACGGCCTTGGGACTCACGCCACTCCTAGCCTGCTGCCAGATCATTCACTCACTAGGCAAAGTACTTATGCTGTCTGAGCCTCCACTATCATATTTTAAAAAAAGGGGAATATATCTACTAAGTAGAAATATGGTAAGAATTAGAAATAATCTATGGAAAATCTACAAAAAACAACATCTAGTTCACAGGAAGCTCAAAATAAATGGGAGAACTGAACTAAGTCAGAACACTTGTATTGACATTGACTAAGTAACTAACTTTGCTAAGTCACTTATTAAATTTCTCTGGGTCTCATTTCTCCCACCTATGAGTGGGCTATCCCTGATAAATTCTGTGGCACATCCCAGCAATGAAATTCTGATGCCATAACTTCTTTTAATTCTAAACTACAATTTTTTTTAAAGTCTTTAGCTGTAGACTAAAAAGAATGGTTATTTTTGAAAAATGGCATTTCTGTTCTCAGCCAGTGAAGTTTAAAGCAATAAAGCACCCCAGAATCCAGAATAAACAGTAATGATGGGCAATCTCATAACCATTTATGCAGAATAACTATGATGATGCACAAAAAAGAGAAAAGCAGTGAATCAAGCTTCATGCCCAAGGATAGCTCTCCTCTTGCAAAATCTGAAGAACAGAGTTAAAAGGAGCCTTTACTAATTTTCTGTGTTTCCTGCACTCGCCAGGCCCAGTATATTTGTCTTTCTTGACTAAAAAAAAACATACTTAGCCTCAGCAGCAGGAGGCAGCAGAGGCTGCAGGGAGATCCTCTGCCTGCTTGACTCCACAGCGGCCATGAGGGCTGAGATCAGTGTACGCACAGATGGGCCGGAGGCAGGCCTGCACCTCATTCAGCGGAGCTGGATCACACCCTCAGAAGCCCAGGGCTGGGAGCCAGGAGCCCCCATTTCTGGTTCAGATACTAACTAGCTATGGCTCAGAGCAAGTCCCCTTCCCTGACCTCAAATTCACCTGTAAAATAAGAGGCTTGGTCAAGACAGTCTCTCAAGTTTCTTTCTGTACACCTATGAACATGGCAGAGAGCATCTATTCCTGGTGCTAACAACATAAGCCTACCCCTCTCTGCCACAGCTTGCTACAATCGTTCCCGTGATCTCGCAGACAGAAGGGGAGGAGCGAGTTGAGAGAACTCTGGGAACTTCTCTCAAAGATGTCTTCCGGGCCCTGCTCACCACCCAGAGAATGAAGCTTTCTCCAAAATCCTAAACTGTGAAGAGAAACAAAATGAGAGCAGATTTCTAAATTATTTTCTGACTCTGGTCACCACCTGGGGACTTTCTTCCTCCCACAGCTGAACAGAGGACACACGGCAAGGCGACCTGGCTGGCCTCTTACTCTGTTAAGGTCTTACTAACGTGGCATCCAGGGGAGCCCAACAGGCAGCAGGAGAGGCTGACGCATGCAAGAGCCCTTCGCCAAGATACTAACACCTTGTGCTGGGGAGGAAAGCACCAGAGGGGCTCTCTTCAAGCCCAGACACTTTCCTACTAGGAAAGCTAAGGCTCCCACTGGATTTCTCTCCTCTGCTAAACAGACATGAGGTCAACTCTACAACCTGCTTCTGATGATTCTGACAATTAAACTGAACAGAGAAGTGTGGGAATCCCAGGTCAACGGAAGGGGGCAAGAACTGGATGCGCACACACACAAAAGTTTCAGTGGACACTGTCCTCGTCTGCCTTGACATGAAACAGCCTTCTGCTCCGTGTTCTGACTCGGACTACTGAGAATTCATGAGAAAACCCTGCAGCCGTGTTCTTCTGAACACAGTCAGGAGGAAAGAGAAGGCCTCCGTGCCCAGCACGTAGAGGGCGCCGCAGAGCGCTGAGCTGGGAAAAGGGGCTTACCACATTTCTGAGTCGAGGACCCAACCTTCTGAAGAGAAGAATTCCAAGTTAGGACAGAACCATATGTGCGACCACAATGAATATAAAAAATGTTTACCAACTTAATCTTCTATCACTGATTCCTGGCTCAGTGATCATGAATTCGCTGACAACTAGGAACAGTGACATAAATGAAATGGTAAATAGATACTCAGTGTAGACAAAAACATTCAGTGCTAACAGGCGACTCAGCCTGCCCAAGCAGGGCCAGGCTCTTCGTCTGCCCCACAGAAGCGGGCTGTGGAAAAGCACTGCATTTTACAAGCCCCCTCAGCACACATTACCAATTACAAATCACTTAGTAAATAGCATTTAATGGCTATCCTTTCAAACAATCTAGTTACCAGCTCTACTATAAGGCAAAGAAAACCATTTACCACCAACAGACCCACAAATGCACACTTTTCACAAACACATGCTATAACCTAAATGCTCCCAGATCTTTCCATGTAGACATTGCACAGGACCTTGCAGTTTAGAGCATGGGTTCTGGAATTATACCACCTGAATTCAAACCATCAGGTTAAAAAGTGGGTGTCAAACAGCATTGTAAATGCTAGTGACAATCAGAGTTATAGAAAAGAGTAATAAGAATTTAAAAATCCAGAGCTACAAGCTGCAACTGCTAGTTTTTCCAGTACTGTAGCAAAGTCACCAAACTCACGGCCCTGCCCTTACCAAGAAGGCCATTTCCTTACAGCTTCCTGTAAAGGGCAATGAATTGAACCATAAAGTTTTAAAAAGTAAAATACCCTTTCAATATATAAGCAAGTCAAAGCCACGTTTAAAGAAGAGCAGGAGCGTCTGAAGAAGCCCTACCTTTCATGCACCACAAATAAACACGGCCAACACTATCATCCTGTTTCTTCTTCTGGATTTAGAAGTAAGAGCAAGACATGAAACAGACCTCACTAAAGCTGATTTAAAAAGAAGAAATGAAAGCTGGGGGGTGAACAGACCAACGTAAGACTCCACACCTGAGCCAGAGAAGCGGTCTGGGAAAGTCAGAGGCTGCACACGGCATCCCAGACACCACCAGCATGGCTCTTCTTCGACCCAGCACAAGGTCACCAGGACTATAGGAGGACAGCTAAGAACTGACCAAGGGACTGAGAACAGTGTATGGGAAACCCTGAAAAGACAGATAATTCAATTATGTCATTACTTTTAAAATACAAACGAGCAGTAATGTCGGTCCACGAGCCCATCAAATCAGAGAAAGTGAGCCATTTTATAGAATAAAAAGAGGAACGTATACTTCTTTCATTTTAGAAAAGACAACCCATCAGAAACATTCTTTGACCACCCCCAGCAAGAAGGAAGCTCCAAAGACACACAGGATTCACACACAACTCGTAACTCCAAGAGCTCACAACGCAGGTGGGGGGACACCCCGGCTACTTCACGCTGGTCACCACACTGGATGCTCTGTCATCAGTCCCTCCATGTTAATCTCCACAAATGACCTACTACCATCCCAATTTTACAAATGAGAAAACAGGCTCACAGAGGTGACATCATTGGATCAGGGTCACAAAACAGTAAGTGCCAAAGGTATAATATGAAGTGAAGCCTGTTGGCAAGGCACCTACCCCCTATTCCAGTGGTTTTCCACTGGAGGGAATTCTGCCTCCTCAGGGACATCTGACAAAGTTTAGAGACCTTTAAAATAGTCACAACTGGGGTGGTGGTGGCTGATACAAGCATCTAGTTGGTGGAGTTGGTTCAAATGCTGTTGAACACCCTACAATACACAAGATAGGTCCCCACAACAAAGAATTTTCCAGACCAAAATGTCAATAGTGCCAGGACTGTGAAACTGGGGCGTATATAGGAAGAAGCTACGATCATCAGGAAAGGCCCAAATGGAGGCTGCAGGCAGACCGAGGAGGGAAGAGAGAGCATTCTTAACTGGGGTAGTGTGGGAAGGCTTCGTCAGGGAAACAGGATTCTGGTTGAGTCTTTCAAAGCATGGGTAGAAAAGAAAGGGTGGTATTATCGTCAGTCTAAGACAAAAGAAATGATCAAAGATGTGCAGCTAAAAAATGGTCAGGTGAGTACTTTCTCTAAAATACCTACAAAATGAAACTAGTAAAAATTTATGAATAAAAAATCAGGTAAATCTGCATGTATTTATAAATGCTTGGGCATCTTTGACCACTCATAAGAGACTGGTAACTTGGTTGACTCTGGGAGAGAAACTGGGTACCTGAAGGACCTAACATTTCAGAACACTTAACGTGCATTACCTATTTAAAAGATTAATGGCGAAACACTGACCCGCCAGGAAATAAAAGCTGAATCGGGGTTTGCAAGGGGAAATACGGGCTGATACCAGATGGGTGAAAACCTTAAACACGTTCATAGGAAGAACAGTGATTTAACTTTTATTGGACATTAGGCCAAGTATGATTCTAAAGGTATCATATGCTACTTGGCAAAATGCTAAAGGTAAGCACTCCAGAACCAGATGCTCTGGGTATGAATGCCCCTTCCACAGCTTACTACTACTTTAAGTCACTTCTTGGCTGGAGGCAAGTTACTTAAACTCTCCACACTTCCATTCCTCTTCCATAAAATGGAAGGGTAAAAATACCTATTTCATAGAGTTACTGTGAAGATTCAATGGATTAAAATTTGCAAAGTACTGACAGCGATGCCTGGCACATACTAAGTAGCACTGAATAAAAATCTATAATCATCAATAGTACCATCCCTTTATGTGTAACAATAATCAGCAAGGAAAGTATCTTTATTATTCCCATTTTACTCATGATGAAATTGTAGCTTAAGGAGGTTAAGGAACTTACCCTAAGTTCCTCGCTAGAGAAGGGTACATCTGACACCAAAACCCAAGCTTGTTCTCACCCCACATGTAGCTTCCTGAAAGCAAATATTAACCTTCAGACAACAGGCACTGGAAAGCCACTAAAGGTTTCTAAATGAAGCAAAGTTTTGTTTCGGAAGGTAACTGCCAATGGAAAGGAGAAAAAATTGGCACAGGGAAACAGAGTAGGATGAGCAGGACTCTGGAAGAAAAGGCAGAAGCCCATGAAAAGGTACTGGCTGGAGGCGATAAAGGGTCTGAACTAAGGGCGGTGGTGCTGGAAATGGAAAGATCAGGAATAGAAGGCAGGGCACAGGAGGGACGGTGGCTAGGTGATTAGTGAGGCACACCAAGAGACCAACGACAGGGGATTGGAACCGGGTCGGCCACACCTGACTTCGAAGGAAAGGGAGGCCACACAGTGACAGACTCTGAGAGAGCTGGTCGACCTTGTCTGTTCTGGGAAGCACTGAAACTGTGAGGTCTATTAATAAAGGATCTTCCCTCTATTACTTAGGAGTCAAAAACAGTGAATCCACAGGCTGAATCCAAGGGAATGAAGGGAATTTCAGGTGATACAGATTACTAACTGGGATAGACAACAATTTCCTACTTTGAAAGTTACAAGTTTAGGGAAAGAAATCCAAAATCCATATTTTTCTTAAATAAAATTAAAGGTGGGTCACACTAAAAGCAAAAATTCTAAATATTGCCTGCAATAACTAAGTACAGAAAATGAAAATTTCACCTTGAAATTTTTCTAGACCAATAAAGCACTGTAAGAGTTCTCAGTCCCCAAAGCACAGTGTGTGTGAATTATGCACTCATTAAAATCATTTGTTCATTCAGCAAGGACCCATGAAAATTCCATTAAACTCCAAGAATTTCATTTTTAGATTTACAGACACTTTCATTTGCTGAGAAAGCCTACATTTTGTTTCTGTGTTCTGGAACACAAAATAAATATCAATGGTTCATCTGCGAAGTCACCTCCTTTCACGGCCCAGCCTGAGCTGTGCGGTGGTCAGTCACCTATGGCAACCACAGACATCTTTCAAAGTACAGGATTCCAGGGGATGACAGACCTACGTGAAATACACACGAGCTGGAGTTTTTCAAATTATTTGCTTTTTGTTAGAATATGTAAATCTTTTCAGGATTTATCAGAGATAATTAAGACATTTTTTCAGGGTTTTTTAACAAGATGATTTTTAGAGTTCAGAGTTGCCACTAATAGCTATAAACACCAAAGTGTCATTCAGGGGTCAAAAAACTCCAAATAAGGTTAATCACAACCGTCCCCTCTTCCCCCTGCCCACATTAAAGGGAAATTGTTTTTTGGTTTGAGATATTAACCATGTGAAAATAATAAATTAAAATGCTACTATCTAAAATCTAAAAGGGAACAGGTATTATTATTAATCCAAAGCTGACCACAAGTCCGCAAAGGGCATATACGTATACCCAGCATAATACTGTGTACGGGAACAATATTTCACTGGATAAGCCAAGGCAAAGTGCCCTTCTCTCTTCAGCCTCTCTTTTCGTGTAACGTCTATAATGTTAGAAGATAAGCTGCCAATTTGCAATGCAAAGAAACAAAAATAAATGATGAACACTCAGGCTGACTAAATAATGCTACCTATGTACAACTCCATAAGCAAAATCTAAGATGCTTTCACAAACCCATGTAAGCTCCAAACTTTTTATAAAATGGGTTTAAAAACCTACTCATATGCATGTATGCAAATACTATCTACAGTTGTTAGGAAGGTTCTCTTGTAGGGACCCATCTCTTGAATTCACAATTCTTTAATTGTGAATCATTCCCTGATTCTTTTCCTATGTGAGAATTGTAAGACCAGGGCCTTTACTTCAGGTCTGGAAACCTCCCGAGTAGGTTTAGCTTAAGCTCTGGGCCTAGGGGGCAAGGGATGGACGCCCAATCACCTAATCCTCTTCTCAAGCAAACCAAACAACCCCCCTGATATATTATGTACTCTGCAGAATTATCCATAGCAATTGTCCATGATATCAGAACATGGTAATTCAGAATAAGTTGTATCTGCAACTTTCCTAATGTAGGCTATAAGGGCAATGAGGAATACAGACTGATGTATTCCATGCAGAAAACTGAATCTGGTAAATTTTCTAATTAGGAGATCTTCCATATGTGTATACTTTCATTCTATCAACACTTGCTGGAACATCATCCCTGAACCAGACCCTAGCTAAAGGTTTTGTCAAGGCAACTGAACAGGGTACAAATCTAACACAGTACTCCCTATATAACTTCAACATTCCTCATACTATCTTTCATTTAGCCTTCATCCAAAGATACACAGAAACAGTAAACAAACATTACCTATTTCTTCTGAATTATTTTCTAAGGAACTAAGTGGGACATTTCATAGTAATGATATTAGATAAAACAATTTCTCAGTATGCCATTTTACTTACCTTAAAAAAAAGTCAACACACCAAAAGAAATGCATACTTGAAATTTACATACTGCCCTTTTTGCAAGACAGAATGGCATGTGATTAAATAAAGTTGATGTAACAAGTTCAAAATATTATGCACTGTGATATACATGTATATATTTGTGAAACAGGGATTATATTTATATGTGTGTGTGCATGCGTGTATACGTGTGTGTGTGTGTGTGTGTGTGTGTGTGTGTGTATTTAAGGACAGGAATTTTCGTTAAAAGCTAGCCAATTAGGTACTGGTGGGCGGGGGCTGTCCTCACATCCTCACCTGTCGAATGATACTCTTCACACAACGTACTGGGAGGCCTTGGTAATTGGACTTGATGATCCACTTGAGGAGATGGTGGCCGAGTACTTCGAAGACCATGCAGACATCTGGGACATGGTTAAGGATCATTTGCAGATACATTTCCTGGAGTGATGCAATTACTCAAAGCAGCATCTTTGTGGCACTTGGCAATTTTTTCTTTATAAAATGCAACATCACGGGGTGCCTGGGTGGCACAGTCAGTTAAGTGTCTGACTCTTGGTTTCGGTTCAGGTCATGATCTCAGGGTTTGTGAGATCGAGCCCCACATGGGGCTCCATGCTCAGCATGGAAACTGCTTGGGATTCTTCCTCTCCCTCTCCCTCCCCTTCTGCCCCTCCCCCTGCTTGTGTATACCTGCATGCGTGAAACTCTCTCTCTCTGAAAACAAAAAAAACCCACAAAAACAAAAATACTTTAAAATGTTTAAAATGCAATGTCACTACTACCAATAATACCAGAAGTGGTCATGTGCCATTTCTCACCAAAATAAATAGATCTAACATTTACTAAGTACTTATATCCTATGTGTTAGTCAATGTATGCTCGTCAAACAATGTGCCTACCCCCGCACAGAGGCGAGACCTGGAGGAGCTCTCCGGCGTCACACAGTCCCAAGGTGGCTGGGCCATGACGCAACCCTGCACCTCCCTGCACTCTTGCTCATTTCAACACCCCCTCCCTGATAATCAGCCATAATGAAAGTGAGCAAGGCTGAAACCTCATAAAAACTGATGGCAGGGGGTAGGGGGGGAACGGGACACCCAAAAAACCCTGTCTTAAGTGTCCTCCCTGCCTGCCTAAATTCAAATCCATGAAACACTTTATAAAATAAAAATTTACAAAACACAGTGAAGATATTTAATCTTTTCCTTCAATAGTATCTTTCATTGCAGAACCAGATCAACTTTAATACTCTAAGCAGTTTTCAATAACATATGATCATAATATAAGACATGGCACTTAAGACCCACTTATAATAATGAAATCTTAGGAATCTGGGTGGGTTTTTTTTTGTTTTTTTTTTAAATAGAAATTCTACTATGACCCACCGAAGTCCATCATACAAATATATTCATGTTATTCATACAGGAAGATTTAAAATGGCTCTGAAACCTCTTGAGAATACATCGTTCATCCCTGGAAGCCTACAGATAGGCCATTAAAGCAGGTTAGTTGATTTAATATTTCCTACAATACCTGGATCTGCCAGTCACATTATCACAATAACTGTTGCTTTAAATATTTTTAATGAAAAATTTTTAAATATTTTCTACAATGTTGGAGAGCATTATAGACTTATGCATAGATAATCTAAAGCCAAAAGTTTCTATTTCCCAAATCCTTATTAAAAAAAGGCAAACTAAGGATTAAAGTTAGTAAAAGACATAGAGTCAGAGGCCAAGATTTCTAAATTATGACCTAAGTCTTCTTCAAAGCACTGACCACCTGGACTATAATGGTTTCCTAGCATTTTATTTAATGGTAAAAACAGCCACTGGCATGTGTATATCCAAAACACTCCATTTACCTGTAAGTCAGGTAGTTTCTCAAAAGAAACCCTGCCAGCTACCCCAACAAACTGCCTTACAGAACTGATCCAAGAAGAGGGGCCGCCCTGCCCGCCCATAAACAAACAGACTCTCCTGGAGACCCGGGCAGAGGACCAGCTCTGACTGTCTATGGAGGTTGGGGAGGAGGGGACCGGCACCTGAGTTACTCGGTTGGTTGAGCATGTGACTCTTGATTTTGGCTCAGGTCATGATCTCAGGGTCATGAGACTGAGCCCTGCATCGGGCCCCGCACTCACTGGGGAGTCTGCTTGAGATTCTCTCTGTCCCCCTCACTCTCAATCTCGCTGAAAAAAAAAAAAAAATAAGGGCGCCTGGGTGGCTCAGTTGGTTAGGCGACTGCCTTCGGCTCAGGTCATGATCCTGGAGTCCCGGGATCGAGTCCCACATCGGGCTCCCTGCTCGGCGGGGAGTCTGCTTCTCCCTCTGGCCCTCCCCCCTCTCATGCTCTCTCTCTCTCTCAAATAAATAAATAAAATCTTTAAAAAAATAAAAAATAAAAAATAAATAAATAAATCTTTTTAAAAAGGTGGGGGGGATGCACTCAGCAACTAGCAAAAACAATCTTGAGGCAAAGGGCAAGATGACACCAGCAGGCACTGGTACTTACTAGTAGCCTCTAGTCCAATCTCTAGAGGAAATATAGAACCTCCTTCAGACATAAAGGGTATGAAGGAAGTGCCTCCCCAGGGATTAAGGCTCAGGAGACGCAGAAACAGGGTGCCATTCTAGGATGTGAGCTGGGAGAAGGCTTTGTCCTCAGGCTTCTGGAGCTTGAGCAGGTCAAATACCAAAATGAAGGATTTGTTCCAAACATGGTAAGAAGGCGAAGGCCCTGGCTCTTGACACGCTAATCTTTTGCTCCTTGTGATGTGCAAAGAGGACTGTGGCTCATCTTTCTCTGCTCTCTCGTTACACATATGTAAGGCACTCCCCAGCTTGATGGTGAAGGTAGAGGGGCTGTCTGTAAAGAGCCCGGTGCCTGCACAAGAAGGATGCTTAAGATTCTGTACGACCTCAGAGAGATGACACAAGACACTGAAATGGACTGGCGGGAATTGGGGAATTTTTTGGCATACCATTTTATAACACTCTGTAATGATACTAGAGGCTTTATGTGGACACTGATACAGCACAGCTAACAGAAGTTTAAATAAGCTTGAAATATTTCCATGTTTTTTTAAAGATTTTATTTATTTATTTGACAGAGAGAGACACAGTAAAGAAAAGGAACACAAGCAGGGGGAGTGGGAGAAGGAGAAGCAGGCTTCCCGCGGAGCAGGGAGCCCGATGTGGGGCTCGATCCCAGGACCCTGGGATCGTGACCTGAGCCGAAGGCAGACGCTTAACGACTGAGCCACCCAGGTGCCCCTATTTCCATATTTTAGAACCAAAAAGTCATTAGGAAGCAAAAGAACTGTCAATAAGGATACGTATTCCATTCATGCCTGAAATCTTGAAGTCATCGATTAACTGTACTACCATGTCTTTATTTGGGTCAGTGGGATCACTTTCTCGAACCTATGGAAAGAAAAATTAATTCAAGAACAGAACCATTTCGGACTGAAAGTCATTTCCATTATAACCAGCCAAAAACATTTTAGTAAAAGTGATGTTTTTAAAAATAAAAGATTCAGTATTTGAACTTAAAAATTCCTCTGTAAAATTTTAAGTCATTAATTTTTCTTGCATTATTCACATTTTCATAGTACTTACACATTTGAGCAATTTTATTTCATCCAAGGCTGTCTCTGTATAATGCTGGGCACTTTTTACAACTTTCATTGCAACAAATCTTTTTCCCCTTAAAAAAAAAAAAAAAGCGTATTTTTAATATTATCAGCAAAAGTGATCATTATAATGAAATCTATTCAATAAATAGGGCCTGGTTAGTACTTGGATGGGAGACCGCCTGGGAATAACCTTTCCTTTAAAATAGTACTTTTCCAACTGTGTGGGCACAATTAAGCAAGAGGCTAATGGATCAAAACAATCTTTTTGCTTTGTGTTTGTTTTTACCTAATAAAAATAAGGTGGACTGGAAAAATGTCAGAGTTCATCACAAAGACTAAGGGTAATTCTTATTTTGTAACACTTCTGTTTTAGTACATACACATACACACCATATGTGTATGCGTCCTGGGTAGCAGCGCAGTTTCATACTATGGGGTCGTGACTTTTCTTTAAAAAGTCAGAAACCACTGATTTTAAAGGCCTAAACATGATCATTTTACATATGAACATTTTTCTGACATGGATGAATTACCACAAGAACATATGTCTGATGTAATGCTATTTCAATGAATAAGCTTCAGATATAAAAGCAGAAGAAAGTTAATGTAACAGACAAGTGAACTTCAAACTGGGGGGGTGGGGAGGGATGTCTAGCCGACAAGGCAGGCCTGTGCTAAGTACGATACATGCACAACCTCAGCCACACCTGATTATAAAGGTTGAACTGGACCAGAAATCAAATGCACAAATGACAAAAGAGCACTTACTGCATATCCCAGCACAGCCAGACAGTTGAGAAGTGTCCCCATCCTAGCTTCCTAATAACATGGTAGCGGCCATTGAAGAGGTCTCCAATTTTCACTGGATGGTAGCCACCTTTTATTAAAAAAATTTTTTTTTTTAATTTCAGAAAAATAGTAATAAAATCTCTTCCTTTGTGTCAGTTTTTTTTTTAAAGATTTTATTTATTTTTAAGTAATCTCTACACCCAACATCGGGCTTGAACTCAAGACCACAAGATCAAGAGTTACATGCTCTGCTGCTGACTGAGCCCACCAGGCGCTCCCTCTAGTCAGGTCTTGATACCATTTAAGAAAGCTCTAAATAATAAAATCAGATCAAAGTATGTTTAATAATATAAGATTTTTTCTCAAAAATATCTTTCAAGAGAAAAATGTCCTCTGACTTGCTATTAGGCTTTCTATTCATTCTGATTTAACCCAGAAAGACATCAAACCATCCAGTACTCCATAACGATAATTTCAGGCTTATATTTAAGTCTAGGTGTACATAATATGCACATACCGGCTCTTGACCTTTCCACATGTCGGCGTCTTCTCTTTTAAGCAATAAATTCAATGCAAATCTTTTGGGTCAGTAGAACATAACTCAGCAAAATAAAGATGTGTACTCTACCTCATTCTGCATACACCAATAGTTCATGCATAACCAACAAGGAATCATATAATGTACAACAGTTTACCCTCCAACGGAGCTTGCTCCTCTCCCCACACTTCCTCTAGCCTCAAGCCCCTGCTGAGAAACAAGCTGGAGAGAGAGGACACCCTGTTGAGGCAGGTACTTCGAAAGGTACGGGTGCTTTCGTAGATGTCTGGCATAAGAAGACCTTACTCTACATTTGGATATAAAATAAGCAGGCTACAGGGTAGTGTGTAGAATATGATACCATTTTTGTAAAACACACAAGGAAAAATCTAGGGGATAAGATGTTAGCAACAAACATCTCTGCATATAAAATTACTTTTATTCTTTTTTATTTATCTTAGTTTTCTACTAAAAAAACGCTTTCCTACGTTTTATTCTTTTAACATCTGCTTTTTTATTGCAACGTTGTTATCTCTCATTTTTTAAATCTACAGAATTCTTAAAAATCACTCAAAAAAGACTTGGATAGTTCGTTCCCACCTAGTGCTCAGAGGCTCAAGGCAGGTGCAGAAGTATCCAAGCCACATCTTTTAGTACATCTCAGTATCTTTCAGAGGGCTAGGAATAAACTTCAAGAAATACTATCAATGTTTATGAATATTTAAACCGTTACTCAACTGAATTAGTGAAGCAGGAATTTGACCAGATACTGAGTTTCTAAGATTCTTACTCTCCTACCACTACACATCAGTATTTCTCAGATTTTAATAACAAAGTCTTTAACAATATTCTGGGTAAAAAACACAAACTAAAGAATAATAAATCAAGAATACAGCAAATTATTAAATGGATGAATAGGTGGTGACTAAACTCACTGTTTTGCTCATTTCACAATATACACATATGTCAAGTCATATTAAGCTTATACAGTACTATATTATTAAATACATCTCAATAAAACTGGAAGAGAAAAAGGCTTATTGCTTACTTAGAAAGTTAAACTAAAATTGAAGGGGGCTCTGAGTTTACAATACAATTTTTGAACCACTAAAATTAACACTGGAAAGGAGGAGGAAAAAACTTGTAATTTTCCAAGTACAAATCAGGGGCACTGTGCTTGGCACTTTCTTTTCTTTCCTTTTTTAAAAGATTTATTTATTTATTTATTTGAGAGAGAGAGCAGGAGCAGGAGGGGCAGAAGGAGAGGGAGAATCTCAAGTAGAGCCTCACTGAGCCTGACTCAGGGCTTGATCTCATGACCCTGAGATCATGACCTGAGCTGAAACCAAGAGTCAGATGCTTAACTGACTGCGCCACCCAGGCGCCCCAGCACTTTATTTTCAAAACCATGTTCCATGAAAAGAACGTAAACTACAATATGGTGCAGGTGTTCCACGGTGGGGGTGGGGAGAAGAAGGGAGGAGAAGTCCTTTTGGGAAATTCGAAGTTCAACAAAGCAAAGCAGATTTCTTGACCAAGGGGTTCTAAGAGCCCAATGTCTTAACACACAGTGGGACCTCAAAGAGAAGAGAGCATGCGGCAAATACCAGACATATTTCCTCATGAAATGATTCCTTAAAAAAAAAAAAAAGGCACATTTCACAACACAAAGTATTTAGGAAATGCTGGTGTCTATGTCATTTTTTACAACCACGCCATAAAGCAGATGGTGTGATTTCTACACTGCTGAAGTGGACACAAGTCTCAGAGACAGTAAGTTAATAGGTTCAGGGCTGGAAACTGGGGCTGACTTCAAAGTCCATGCCCTGTCCACCAGGAAGAAATGTATTTCATTTTTAACAACTGAAGAGCTTAGTAACTGGGGAACACTTGATAGCTTAATACTACTTAACTGCATATTATTCCCAACATTAAAGTCTCTAAATTTAAAAATGACTTAATTACGCATAAAGAGAAGAAATTTGTATCATTATGGTATGTTTCAGACTTGGATTCTCCAACAACCAGAGTGTGTACATGAGCAAAAACAGAAGAACACTATATTTCCAATATAATCACTGCATAAGCACAACCACTCCTTTTTCAATAGGACTTTGAAAGTTGAACAAAAGAAATTACTAGTTTAGTCCAGTTATCTCAGGAGCCCACAGATGATCTAAGAATAATGTACCTAGCAGAGGATTAAAAATAATAATAATGATATACCTAAAGGCAGGCCAACTAAAACCAGAGGGGGTAGAGAAGCAATTTTTTGATACAAATATAAAAACAATTAAAAGTACTAAACGCTTATCCTTTTATTTTGAAAATACGACATAATTTCAAACCTATATTCCATATATTCTCCTACCCTAACCCCCAGATCTCCATAGAAAACAAGTCTCTTCTGACCATTTTTCAACCTCTTCCCATAAAAGGGTAAATAATATCCATGCTGCCAGAAGGTAGAACATGACTCCCCATAGCAGACCACACCAACCTGCCCAACACCCACAGAATTAGAGAAAGTGGACACTCCAGTAACTCTCCCAATTAATTCTACAATTCCCTGAGATCAGCTAACAGTGTGCACCATAATGACTCCTAGCAGTGGACACTCCATGGCTTACAACACTGTCTAGCACACTGATAACAGTCACAGACTAGATAAGGACATCTCCTTTTGCTGCTTTACCAACAGGCAGTACAGGAATTTATCAACAGTGCTACCCAAAGACCCTGCTCATGGCATGAGGCAGAGTACCAGAAAGATTCAAGCACCTGAGAACTACCATGACTTGGGGTTTAGCTGACACATTTGTACTTCACTATTTCTATTATTTAATATAAAAAACCATGCACTTATCACTTAGAAGTTGACCTCTGATTATTAAAAAAAAATATTAGATTGGATTACAAATACTAGAGAATAAAAATTGTTAAGTAATTAAGTTCACTCGCTGATTTCTTCTCCAACTCCTATCCCTCCAGCACACTGAAGAAAACTGTAACTAAAGCTCTACTCCAACTATTACGGCTCCAAAGAAGACAATTCTAAAACTATCCTTCTTAGCTGTTCTAGACTTGTTGGCCAAAGATAAAGATGACTCTCTTTTCCTTGCTGAGCCAAAAATAGGGTCAATTTGAGTGAATCAAAAATTCAAAAGTCTATCATACAAAATCATTTGGAAGGATTTTCAGCAAAGTCTTTATTTTCTAATAAAGGTACTATTAAGTATTCATTTCTTTTGTACCAACACTAGTTTCTCAGTCCTCTGATGGGGAGGTTTGTCTCCACAACCACTGAAGGCTATCAAAAGTCTAAAGAAAAACTTGAGAATCACCTCCAACACACAAAGTCTTAAAAAAGGAAGGTGTGGTAAAAAGCAGTTTGTTCACAGAACAATAATGCAGACACGTCTGGGGTCACTGGGATCATCTGTGCTCCTTTCCTCAAAAGTTAACAGAACAAGCAGATAGAAAAGCAGTAAGGAGATGGAAGATTTGAATACACTATCAACCAACTTGATATAACTGACATTTATAGGACACTCTAATCAACAGCAAATATTTTTTTCAAGTACACAGAACATGTACCAACATAAAACATATACTAGGCATAAAACAAGTTTCAACGGATATTAAAAAATTCAAGTCATATAAAGCATGTTCTCAGACCACAATAGAATTAACTTAAAAATGAGTAACAGAAAATACCACAAAATTGGAAAACTAACACACTTCAAAATAACCTATGGGATAAAGAAGTAATCAAAAGGAAATTATAAAGAATTTTACACTAAATGAAATGAAACCTAACCTCAGAATCTCTGAAATGTTGCTAAAACATTAAAACTTAAGAGGAAAATTTAGAGCGCTAAATGCCCACATCAGAAAAAAGATCTCAAATCAATAAGCTCAGTTTCCAGCTTAAAAAAACAGAAAAAGAACAAAGGTAACTTCAAGTAAGCAGAAGAAAGAAGAGAATATTACAGCACTGAGCTGTAATCAGTGAAATAAGAAACATAAAAAAAGAGAGAAATCAGTGAAAACAAAAGCTGGTTCTTCGAGAAAATGAAAATAATAAACTGGCTAAGTTGACCAAGGAAAAAAGAAAGAAAACACAAATTACCAAAACAAGTGAGGTGACATCACTACATATTTTATAACTATTAAAAGGACAGCAGAGAATATTACAAATAGGTTTATACCTATAAATATGAAAATATAGACTAAATGGACAAATACCATGAAAAACACAACATACCCAAGCTCCAATCAAGAATTACATACCTAAATAACTCTGTATCAGTTTCTAAAAAAATCAATTTGTACTTAAAAACCTTCCCATAAAATATGAATTGGTGAAGAATCTCAAACATTTACAGGAAAAATACTAACAATTCTACATACTTCCTGAAAAGTGAAAAGGAGGAAATACTCCCAATCTCACTCTATGAAGCCAGCATTACTTTGATTCAGACCAATTTTCGCCATGATGTAGATAAAAAATTCTAAACAAAATTTCATCAAATCTAATTAAACAACATATAAAAAGGATAATACTCCATGACCAAGTGGGTTTTATTCCAGGAATGAAAACTTAGAAACCATATGATTAGCTGAATAAACGGGGGGGGGGGGGGGGGTTCTTAATATCCAACATGTATTCCTGGTCAAAATTCTGGACGAAGCAGGAACAGAAGAGCATCCGTGAAAAACCTACAGACAGCAACAGACTTAAAGTTGCCAGGGAACTGAAAGAAGAGGGGGCTCATTACTAAATTAAAAGGATTGCAAAAATCATGAGGTAATGTAATGGGTAAATCCGATTAGGACCCAGATTTAAAAAGAAAAAAAAAATAGGTGTAAAAAACATTTCTTGAGATAATTAAGTAAAACTTAAATAAGATATGGATTTTATTTATTTTAAAATATTTTATTTATTTATCTGACAGAGAGAGACACAGCGAGGGAGGGACCACAAGCAGGGGGAGTAGGAGAGGGAGAAGCAGGCTCCCCGCTGAGCAGGGAGCCCGATGCACGGCTCAATCCCAGGACCCTGGGACCATGACCTGAATTGAAGGCAGAAGCCCCATGACTGAGCCACTGAGGCACCCCAAGATGATATTACGGAGGGGTGCCTGGGTGGCTCAGTTGGTAAAGCGACTGCCTTCGGCTCAGGTCATGATCCTGGAGTCCCTGGATCGAGTCCTGCATCGGGCTCCCTGCTGAGCGGGGAGTCTGCTTCTCCCTCTGACCCTCCCCCCTCTCATGTACTCTCTCTAATTCTCTCTAATAAATAAATATTTTTTTAAAAAAGATGACATTACGGAATTATGCATTTTCTTAGTTATAACAATGACATTATGGCTATATAATGAGAATGCTTATTCTTAGATAAGTCCGCTGAAGATTTTTTGGAGTAAAATGTCATGATTTTTCTAACTTCCTTTCCAGTGATTCAGCAAAAGAAAAAATGTATATATGTATACAATAAAGCAAATAAGAGAAAATGTCAGCAACTCTTCAACAATGCTAAAATGTTAACACTCTCCTCCATAGCGGAAATGCAGGAACTCCCTATACTATTCCTTCAACTATTCCTTCTGTATGTTTGACAACTTCCATAAAAAAAGCATATCATTTTTATTTTTATTTATTTATTTATTTTTAAAGATTTTCTTTATTTGACAGAGACAGACACAGCGAGAGAGGGAACACAAGCAGGGGGAATGGGAGAGGGAGAAGAAGGCTTCCCACGGAGCAGAGAGCCCAAATGCGGGGCTCAATCCCAGGACCCTGGGATCATGACCTGAGCCGAAGGCAGATGCTCAATGACTGAGCCACCCAGGCGCCCCAAGCATGTCATTTTTATCCAGTCTCTTACTCATTCCAAATGTGTGCTGGGAAGAGGGGCGATCTAGAGGCAAGCCCAGAGTAGGTAAAAACCAGTTTCAACCACTGGGGGACAGAGGGGCTCTACAACGTGACCAGAGAGCACACACAGGTGGGACCCTACTTTTCCTAAAATGACCTCTAAGAAATAAAAGGGAAAGCAAGATAAAAAAGCTTACTAAAGGCCCACTCTAGATTCCTTGCGTTTATGATGGTACTTATTATCATACCTACTGAACAAGTGTGTGTGTGTGTGTGCGCGCGTTATCAGGCGGTAGCCAGTGAGGCTCTACCATCAGTCTGATGCCACCTGGGAAGGAACCAGGAGAGTCAGAATTAGAATCCAGATGTGCCAGACTCAAAACACTGTGCTCTTTCTGCAATACCATGTTTTACTATTCACCCATCAGCTAAAATATGTACCCCTTTTCTTTCTGTCTGGGATTCTAATATGAATTAAGTGCATGGCATTGTGAATAAACAGTGAGGAAAAACTATGAAATGAAATAAAAACTGCCATTTTAAATGGGATCTATTTTCTCAGTATAAGGTATCAATAACATGTCTGAGTTGGAAATGGTTTGTCAATGACTCATAAGTATCTATGGTAATTGGCCTTTATAAACAAGATTTTACAAGTATTTAGTAACCATAATTTTGGTTACGAACTAATTATGAAAATAAAGTATTGCTTTAAAATTTTATCCCACATAAGCTTCCTAAAATTTCACAGCCATCTCTCAGTTGTGAAAATTATGTTTACAGGCATCAAATAAAAATGTTGAAATCTAAGAAAATACTATTTTCAGGGCGCCTGAGTGGCTCAGTCGGTTAAGTGACTGCCTTTAGCTCAGGTCATGATCCCAGAATCCTGGGATTGAGCCCCACGTCGGGCTCCTTGCTCAGTGGGGAGTCTGCTTCTCCCTCTTCCTCTGCTGCTCCCCCTGCTTATGCTCTCTCTGTCGAATAAAACAACCTTTAAAAAAAAAAATACTGTTTTCTTCATTAGTAATTTAAAGTATAATTTAAATCACATTCACCCCACCCAAAACCACAAGATACCTAGGAATAAACCTAACCAAAGAAGCAAAGGATCTGTACTCAGAAAACTATAGAATACTCATGAAAGAAATTGAGGAAGGCACATAGAAATGGAAAAACGTTCCCTGCTCATGGATTAGAAGAACAAATACTGTCAAAATGTCTCTGGTACCTAGAGCAATCTATACATTCAAAGCAATCCCTATCAAAATACCATCAACTTTTTTTCACAGAGCTGGAATAAACAATCCTAAAATTTGTATGGAAACAGAAAAGATCCCAAATAGCCAGAGGAGTGTTGAAAAATAAAGCCAATGCTGGCGGCATCACAGTTCCGGACTTCAAACTATATTACAAAGCTGTGATCATCAAGACAGCATGGTACTGGCACAAAAAAAGACACCTAGATCAGTGGAACAGAATAGAGAACCCAGAAATGGACCCTTATTATCTCTATGGTCAACTAATATTCAACAAAACAGGAAAGAATGTCCAATGGAAAAAAGACAGTCTCTTCAACAAATGGTGTTGGGAAAACTGGACAGCCACATGTAGAAGAATGAAACTGGACCATTTCCTTACACCACACACAAAAATAGACTCAAAAGGGATGAAAGACCTAAATATAAGACAGGAATCCATCAAAATCCTTGAGGAGAACACAGGCAGCAACTTCTTCGACCTCAGACACAGCAACTTCTTCCTAGAAACATCACCAAAGGCAAGGGAAACAAAGGCAAAAATGAACTATTGGGACTTCAGCAAGATAAAAAGCTTCTGCACAGCAAAGGAAACAGTCAACAAAACTAAAAGACAACCGACAGAATGTGAGAAGATATTGCAAATGACATATCAGATAAACGGCTAGTATCCAAAATCTAAAAGAACTTATCAAACTCAACACCCAAGGAACAAATAATCCAATCAAGAAATAGGCAGAAGACATGAATGGACCTTTCTACAAAGACTTCCAAATGACCAACAGACACATGAAAAAGTGCTCAACATCACTCGGCATCAGGGAAATCCAAATCAAAACCTCAATGAGATACTCATTGAGATACCTCACACCAGTCAGAATGGCTAAAATTAACAAGTCAGGAAAGGACAGATGCTGGTGAGCATGCGGAGAAAGGGGAACCCTCCTACACTGTTGGTGGGAATGCAAGCTGGTGCAACCACTCTGGAAAACAGTATGGAGGTTCCTCAAAAAGTTGAAAATAGAGTTACCCTACGACCCAGCCATTGCACTACTGGATATTTAACCCAAAGATACAAATGTAGACATCCGAAGGGGCACTTGCACCCCAATGTTTATAGCAGCAATGTCTACAATAACCAAACTATGGAAAGAGCCCAGATGTCTATCAACAAATGAATGGATAAAGAAGATGTGGTATGTATATACAATGGAATATTATGCAGCCATCAAAAAATGAAATCGTGCATTTGCAATGACGTGGATGGAACTAGAGGGTGTTATGCTAAGCGAAATAAGTCAATCAGAGAAAGACAAGTATCATATGATCTCACTGATATGTGGAATTTGAGAAACAAGACAGAGGATCATAGGGGAAGAGAGGAAAAAATGAAACAGGATGAAACCAGAGAGGGAGACAAACCCTAAGAGACTCTTAATCTTAGGTTTGCAGGAGAGAAGGGGGTGGGAGGATGAGGTAACTGGGTGATGGACACTGGGGAGGGTATATGTGTTGTAATGAGCACTGGATATTACATAAGACTGATGAGTCACAGAGCTGTACCCCTGAAACAAATAATACATTATGTTAATTGAAATTAATAAAAATAAATAATAAATTACATGTACCCCAGAAGAAACATTAATAACACTACACATTAAAAGGCAGCACAAATAAGGGTATTAAAAGACACCCCCAGTAGCCATCAAAACAAAACAAAACAAGGCAATAAGGAAGCCTCTGATACAACTATTAAACTCCCTTGATACGGAGGGAGATTCAAAAGCAGTTAAGCAGAGAAATCACTGTTATTTAAAAACTCTTGAATATAGCGGCGCTTGGGTGGCTCAGTCAGTTAAGCGTCCCACTCTTGGTTTTGGCTCAGGTCATGATCCCAGGGTCCTGGGATCAAGTCCCACATCCCGCTCCTTGCTCAGTGGGGAGCCTGCCTCTCCATTTCCTCCCCGCTCATGGTGTCGCTATCTGTCGCTCTCTCAAATAAATAAAATTAAAAAATAAAAATAAAAAAACCCTCTTGAATATAAATTAATCCGTTATTATACCAAAAATTCTCTGTAACACTAATGAATGGGAGAGAGCTCTACAGGGAAACCCAGAGCAAAGGAAAATGCTCAAAAAGAGGATTCCTATTTATCTATGACCTAAAGCAGTAACAACAAAATTTACTTGAGGGTGAAATATAATAAAATGCAGAAACAATTTCTGCAGAAGAGCCACAGTGATTTAAGTAGAATCCATACATTGAGAGACTTTGAATATACAAAATGTTAATATAGTCCAACAAATACTTTTAAGTTCTTGCCTGCCAATTACTTATTCAGATTTGTGTTTTAAAAAGGATGCCGATTAAATCACACTGGCATTCACTAGTTATGTGACACTGAGCAAATTACTCTATTTCTCTGGGTACCTGCACCTACAGTCACCTGCCCAGGACCGTACCCAGGCACATATTCAGTGCCACGAAAGTGTTCCCTGTTATTCTGCCATTATCCAAATCCACTGTGACTAATGACAGATTAATGAGTCAGCAGACTAGGGTTCAGGGTATTGTCTATAGCTATTTAAGATGGTAAAACTGGCCCAAAGTGTAATCTAACTCACTAACATAGCCCAATTAGTAAAAGGTTTGTGACACTCCATATATGATGATGATTTAGAGCTGTCAAATGTCAAAAATAAAGAAACTCATCTTTTTTTTAAAGGTTTTTATTTTAATTCCAGTATGGTTAACATACAGCATTATATTAGTTTCAGGTGTACAGTATAATGATTTGACAATTTTATACATTACGCAGTGCTCATCATGGTAAGTGTACTCTTTAATCCCCATCACCTTTTTAAGCCCCTCCCAACCTCCATTCTGGTAACCATCAGTTTGTTCTCTAGAGTTAAGAGTCTGGGGGCACCTGGGCGGCTCGGCTGGCTGGGCATCCAGTGTTCAGTTTCAGCGTGAGTCATGATCTTAGGGTGGTGGGATCAAGCCTCATGTTGGACTCTGCTCAGCGCAGAGTCCGCTTGAGATCCTCTCTCCCTCTCCCTCTGCCTCTCTCCCCACTCACACTCTCCCTCTAATAAATAAATCAAATCTTAAAAAAAAAAAAGTCTGCTTCTTGGTTTGTCTCTTTTTCCTTTGCCCATTTGTGTCTTAAATTAAGTGAAATCATATGATATTTGTCTTTCTCTGGCTGACTTATTTTGCTTTGCATTATATTCTCTAGCTCTGTCCACATTGTTGCAAATGACAATATTTCATTCTTTTTTATGGCTTATATTCCATTGTGTTATGTGTGTGTATACACACCATATTTTCCTTATGAATTCATTGACTGATGGACATTTGGCCTGCTTCCATAGTTGGTGTATGGTAAATAAAACTGCAGTAAACACAGGGGTGCATGTATCCATTTGAAATTAGTGTTTTAGTATTCTTGGGGTAAATACCCAGTAGAACAATTACTGGATCGTAGGGTAGTACTATTTTTCACTTTTTGAGGAAACTATATGCTGTTTTCCACAGTGCTGCACCAGCTTGCATTCTCACCAACAGTGCAAGAGGGTTCCTTTATTCTCTACATCTTCAACACGTTTCTTGTATTGTTGATTTTAGCCCTTCTCACTAATGTGATACTAGTGTGAGGTGATATATTTCACTGTAGTTTTGATTTGCATTGCCCTGATGATGAGTGATGTTGAGCAACTTTTCATGTGTCTGTTGGTCATCTGGATGTCTTTTCTGAAGTATCTGTTCATGTCTTCTGCCATTTTTTGTTTTTTGCATGTTGAATTGTATCAGTTCTTTACATATTTTGGATACTAACCCTTAATCAGATATGTCATTTGTCTTCTCCCATTCAGTAGGCTGCCTTTTAGTTTTGATTGTTTCCTTCACTGTGCAGAAGCTCTTTATTTTTATGTAGTCCCAGTAGTTTACTTTTGCTTTTATTTCCCTTGCCTCAGGAGGCATATCTAGAAAAATGTTGCTATAGCTGATGCCACAGAAATTACTGCCTGTGATCTCTTGTATGATTTTTATGGTTTCAGCTTTTACATTTAGGCCTCTATTCCATTTTGAATTTATTTTTGTGCATGGTATAAGAAAGTCGTCCAGTTTTCCCAATACCATTTATTGGAGACTTTTTCCCATTGCATATTCTTTCCTGCTTTGTTGAAAATTGACCATATCAATGTGAGTTTATTCCTGGGTTTTCTATCTTATTCCCTTGATCTATGTATCTATTTTTGTTCTAGTACTCCACTGTTTTGATTACTACAGCTTTGTATTGTAACTTGAAGTCTAGAATTCTGATGCCTCCAGTTTTGTTTCTCTTTTTTTCAAGACTGCTTTGGCTATTCAGGGTCTTTTGTGGTTCCATACGAATTTTAGGATTGTTTGTTCTAGTTCTGTGAAAAATGCTGTTGGCATTTTGATAGGGATTGTACTAAATCTGTAGATTGCTTTGGGTAGTATAGACACTTTAACAATAATTTTCTTCCCATCCATGAGCATGCAATGTCATTCCATTTCTTTGTGTCGTGCTCAATTTCTTTCATCAATGTTTTATACTTTTCAGCATCCAGGCCTTTCAACTTGTTTGGTTAAGTTTACTCCTAGGTATTTTATAATTTTTGGTGCAATTGTAAATGGGATTGTTTTAACTTCTCTTTCGCTGCTTCATTATGGGTGTATAGAAATGCAACAGATTTCTGTATGTTGATTTTGTATCCTGCAACTTTACTGAATTTGTTTTATCAGTTCTAGCAGTTTTCTGGTGGAATCTTTTGGGTTTTCTATCATACCACGTCATCTGCAAACAGTGAAAGTTTCACTTCATCCTTACTGATCTGGATGCCTTTTATTTCTTTTTGTGGTCTGACTGCTGTGGCTAGGACTTCCAGTACGAATTAAAGTGGTGAGAGTAGGGTTGCCGGGGTGGCTCAGTTGGTTGAGCATATGACTCTTGGCTTTGGCTCAGGTCATGATCTTGGGGTCATGAGATCAAGCCCCACAAAGGGTTCCATGCTCAGCACGGAGTCTGCTTGAGATTCTTTCCCTCACCCTCTACCTGCGCCCGTCCCCTCCACCAATGGCTCACGTGCTTGTGCTCTCTAATAAATAAATAAAATCTTTTTTTTAATTTATTTATTTGACAGAAAGCGAGCACAGGCAGGAGGAGCAAGAGAGGGAGAAGCAGGTTCCCCACTGAGGAGGGAGCCCGATGTGGGGCTCGATCCCAGGACCCTGGGATCATGACCTGAGCTGAAGGTAGACACTTAACCAACTGAGCCACCTAGGAGCCCCTAAATAAATAAAACCTTTAAAAAAAAAAAAAAGTCATGAGAGTGGACTTCCTTGTCTTGTTCCTGACCTTAGGGGAAAAGCTCTCAGTTTATCCCCACTGAGTGTGATATTTGCTATGTGTTTTTCACATATGGCCTTTATTATGTTGAGGTATGTTCCTTGTAAACCTAGTTTGTTGAGGTTTTTTTCATGAATGAATTTGGTACTTTATCAAATGCTTTTTCTGCATTTATTGAAAGATCATATGCTTTTTATCCTTTTATTGATGTAATGTATTACACTGCTTAAAGAAACTCTTTTTATTTATCAATGGTGTATCCAAACATTAAAATATATTTATAAAGGAATCCAGATTTTCAAAATTCAAGTTTAATGTCATTTCCCAAGAGATGAAAGTGTGGCTTATCATCGTCTTATAAAAACTGTGGCTTCTATCTTGGATGCTCTCTGCCCACCTCTCTGCTAAGCTATCTGCCTTGCTGTGAGCAGCCGTGCAGAGAGGCACATGTGGCAAGTAACTGAACCCTCTAATCAACAGCAGTGAGGAACTGAGACCTGCCCACAATCAGTGAAATGATCAGGCAAGCAGGTCCCTTTGGGCGAGTCAAGCCTGAAGATTACTGCAGCCCCAGCTAGACTATAACCTCATGAGAGAACCTGCTCCCAAACCAACCAGATTTCTGCACATCTTCTGAATATAGACATTGATGGCCTTTGTTCCAGACTATCTTTCAAAGGATTCCAAGGCGAATAGCTTTGGAAAATAGCCATGCTATCTGCTACTGGGGAAGAGGGCACATTGGTTTGCTGTCCAGTATGACAAGTATCTCCCCTTAGGAACAAAGGCTGGGCAGGTTTGGTTGCATACCCATAAAAGATTAGAGTTTCCTAAGCTTGAAGTTCCTCAGCTTTGATACAAAGGCACAGTGTGCTGAGCACCCGCCTGGGCCTGCCTCCACATGGCCCTTGTGGGACTGGGGGGGGGGGGGTGGTAAGGGGGACCAGCATGGACATGAGCACATGCTGCCTGTCGTTCTGTGAGTGATAAAGCCCTTTGTTTCTGACTCAGGAGTCTCATGCCTTCTGCAAGCTTCTATGAAACTGGCTGGCTAACTTATCAGCTTGCAGGAAGAATAAAACCTCACAAATGTCTTGGTTCATGATAGATTTATCTTTAGCACCATGAAAAAGCACTCTTGTTTAGAGTGACTAGTTTGTTTTCATCTTATGAAAACTGTCAGTCTCACAACCACTGCATTTCCTTCCTTTGATGACTAAGAAACCCACAGGAAAATTTGCAACACTCTTAAATTATACAGATATCTATTTATAAATCTTCATGTATTAACCTTAATGTGACTAATTTTTTTCTATAATTTCCTCAGCTATTTGTCTATTATATCCTATGTATTTTATGTGTAAAATGTCTCAAGTATGTAAAGTGTTAAGATACAGTTAACAGCTACTTATCTTTCAGGACAAGCTCAAACAAGGTGCTCTCCTTGGAAGCATTTCCTGATTTTTCTGGGAATATTTTAATTATTCGTTTTCTCATTTGTCTTTCCCCAGGAGATTTTATTTTAAAGATTTTATTTTTTTCAGTAATCTCTACACCCAACATAGGGCTCAAGTCAAAACCCCGAGATTAAGAGTTGCACACTCCACCGAATAAATCAGCCAGACACCCCTTTCCCAGGAGATTTTAAACACTACAAAGAGAAAGTATCCCCAGCACACAGTCCCTGGATCACAGCAGGCAAAGCAATAAACACACGAGAGAGAAAGCAGAGAACCCAAGAAGCACAGATGGGAGCGAGGCTGGTTCCCGGTTCCTTGGTACGGCGTGAGGGAGAAACCTGAAAAGGCTTTACCAGTTTAAGATGTGGCCTAACATTAAATTCTGAGTTAATATTACACTCTAACAGAAAAACAGAGGAAGGCCCAGAAGGAAAAAGAGATAGCAAGAGGAAAATTACAACAGCAGGAAGGCATGTTCGGGGTGCCTGGGTGGCTCAGTTGTTAAGTGTCTGCTCTCAACTCAGGTCATGGTCCCAGGGTCCTGGGATCGAGCCCCACATCGGGCTCCCTGCTCCGCGGGAAGCCTGCTTCTCCCTCTCCCACTCCCCCTGCTTGTGTTCCCGCTCTCGCTGTGTCTCTATCAAGTAAATAAATAAAAATCTTTAAAAAAAAAAACCAACAATAAAACAAATACTGTCTGCTGCTAAGAGGAAAACAAGAAAAGCACTTTGGGATCAGATTGTGAAGAGCCTTGAAAGTTGTTCAAGCTTAGACTTCCATTATTAATTATGAACAAAATTTAGTAATACAGTATATCCTGAGAATATTTCTCTGTATTTCTCTTATGACCAGATGGGGAAAAGTAAACTAATAATTTAAATGTATTCCAAGTAATAGCACACAAAAACACCACTAAGAGAACTGTGTAGTGGAAAAATTATACTTTTTATACTGCAAAATTAAAACATACAGTATTTAAGACAAATTGATAAGAAGGAAATTGACCTGTGATAATATTTATAAGATCCTGAACATGGCCATCACAGGATCTAAAAACATTTAAGAGTTAAAGTCCATTAATAGCTCCAAGTATTTACAAAGTTGGAATGTGATTCTAGACAAAAGTCAAATACAGTAAGGATTTCATCTGCTTTTATGATCAATAACTAGGTTTCTTGTCATTTTAGTGTTACAATTTTATAGATACAGCCAAATTTTTCTTAAAATATAGTGATGTTGACATTTTCACTTTGTTAGAAAAGCTCCTCAAGGGGCATCTGCCTTGCTCGGTCCGTAGAACATGCAACTATTGGTCTTGAGGTTGTGAGTTCGAGCCCCATGCTGGGTGTAGAGATTACTTAAAAATAAAATCTTTTTTTTTTAATTTTTTATTGTTATGTTAATCATCATACATTATATCATTAGTTTTTGATGTAGTGTTCCATGATTCACTGTTTGTGCATAATATCCAGTGTTCCACATAGAACGTGCCCTCTTTAATACCCATCACCAGGCTAACCCATCCCCCCACCCCCTCCCCTCTAGAACCCTCAGTTTGTTTTTCAGAGTCCATCACCTCTCATGGTTCGTCTCCCCCTCCGATTTCCCCCCCTTCATTCTTCCCCTCCTGCTATCTTCTTTTTTTTAACATATATTGCATTATTTGTTTCAGAGGTACTTAAAAATAAAATCTTAAAAAAAAAAAAAGGAATGACAGAGACCACAGTGGACATGCAAATCCCACGGTGGGGCAGGGCAGACTCTAAAAGTCTAATCTCTACAGTCTGTAGTGTAGAACACTCCTGAATCATTTCTGAATCCAGCAAGAATGGTTTAGAACACAGTATACTATAAATACACCTTAGTAGGTAGTCCTTAAAATGCAGAGGAGTTAACATCAGATTATAAATGGTTAATGGATATTTTCAAGAGACCAAGTACAGAGATTCACTTGACTCTGTAATTTGGGTCACAAGCTTTTTTTCTCATACACACACATACTAGTGTGCAATTTCACTAAAAATATATTGTACATACCAATAACCCTACAAATCTCAGAATTCACAGCTAAAGAGAGTTCACAGACACATTTTGTATCCATTACCAATACTTTCTATTGTTTCTTAAATACACAGTGCTGGGCACAGCCATTTATCTCTTCATGTATCTTTGATAAGAGAATCTAAACCATTGCTCTATTAAATATGTTGTTATAAAATTTACCCTTAAATTGAAAAATACAGTCAACAGAAAGTAAACCCCGATTCTTTAAAGTTCTTTTGAGCGTCTAGTTAATACACCTACTTAACAGTATGCTGTAAGATAAATACTCCAGAGGACTGACAGAGGTGTAATTTTTCAGGTATAATTTTGTTATTTAATGAAATCAGTCTTTATGTCTATCCCTCTGCATTAATTTTGGTTGTTTACAGTTCTTTATTTATTTTTTTTTTTAAGATTTTTTTTTTTTTTATTTGACAGAGAGAGAGAGAGAGAGACAGAGAGAGAGGGAACACAAGCAGGGGGAGTGGGAGAGGGAGAAGCAGGCTTCCGGCCGAGCAGGGAGCCCGATGCGGGGCTCGATCCCAGGACCCTGGGACCATGACCTGAGCCGAAGGCAGTCGCTTAACCAACTGAGCCACCCAGGCGCCCCTACAGTTCTTTAAAAAAAAAAAACAGATTTCTCAGAGAAAAATACTCCCTCAAGACTTGCATGCACCTAACAATTTACATGGGACCTTTATAACTGAAGGTCAATGTGACTGGATACAAAACACTTGGCTCAGAATTTCTTTCCTTCGGTATGTCAAATGCATTACACTATTGTCTTTTGGCTTACAACACTGATGTACAGAATTTTGATAACAATCTGATTTTCCTCTGATAAGTTAACATGTGGTCTTTCCGCCTAATAATTTGATCACTACATCAAACAGATTAAGGCTGCAGTGATTATTGGGATTTTATTATTTTTCCAGCTTTTATATCTTATTTCTTGTTCTTAGCCTTCTCCTTACTTGATTTGTGGACAAAGGAAGAGTAAATAGATATTATTTGAAATTCTGAAAGGGCGTTCTCTCCCCTTTTAGTAAACATGGGCTTTAGTATAAGAATTTGGACATTATTCATATGTACTCAAAGATTCTGGGCTCATTTCTTGGTTCTTAATTATGTTCTGGATAAGTTCAAATACAATATATTAAAATATGAACTGGGAAAATAATTGATCTTGGAATGAGAAAGTCTTAATTGGGTAAAAGAATTCAGAAATCAGAAGACAGGCAAAAAATACTGAGATTTCTTTCAGTAACTAAGGAATTTTTTCAAGTAAAAGTACCCTGAAAGCAGTTCCCTGGCTATTTGAAAGCAAAGCCCATAATTATATGCACTCAGATATCAATATATAACTGAGAGACTACATTCCTTCAAGAAGTCAAGGCTCATTGTTATTTTTGGCTCCTACTGACCACAAGAGAGCAAAGTGCACAGCAAGGTCAGACTCAACCACACAACCGTAGGCATCTTCCCAAGCAGATGTTACATCTTATAAAAAATGAAGAATAATACATTGTGAATAATCCAAATTCTCAATTATTCTCAAGAAATTTTAAAAATGGGAAACAGAACATAGGTCTTAGATTCAAAAGACTACAAATGTAGTAAGTGAAAGTCTTCAACATATATATATGGAAAATAGAACTTACTTTAGAGCCCAATCTAAAGCCTCATCTAGTTCTATAGTCCAAAAGCAAAGAATGCTTTCTAGTTTAATCATCATGAGAAAGCCTGACTCATGTACCAACTTGTCCACACTCCTATATGAGGCACCCAACACGGCAATTTAGATACAGTTAGTGGGTTTCAGGCTTAGGACTTATAATCTACGCCAGACAAAAAGAGTATTAAGTGAATTTATGCTTTAGGGAAAGTAGTTAAATGATTATCACCAAAAAATAAATCTAGCTAAACATACACGGGAGGCCATGACGTCTTTTAAGTCCTTGTGAGATTCTTCTGACAAATCGTATTCTCCAAAAAGGGACACAACAGTATCTTCCAAACCACCTGCTCTTCTAGAATCCCAGAGTTCTATCATCAAGAAATGGACTCTCCTTCTCTTCCTTGTGGATCTCTTCTCTTCCCTCCCTTCCTGGCTTCTGAAATGCTGCTGGCCCAAAGAATGTAGCACAAGTGATGGCCTGATTTCTGAGGCTAGGTTGTAAAAGGCAACACAGCTCTCGCTCTGAAGATGGATGTCTGCTTTTGGAACTCTGAGTCACCAGGTAAGTCTGAATACTCTAAGGATGCCATGCTGTGAGGAAGCCAAGCCACATGGAGGCGTTCCAGTTGGCAGTTATAGCCTTCCAATCCTCGGTCCCAAGGACCAGACATGTGAGTGAGTAAGCTTCCAGATGATTCCAGTCCCCAGCCCATTGAGTCACTTGAAGTCTTTGAGAGGTCTCAGCTGAAGACACAGACATCATGCGGCAGAGGCAAACCATCCTATTTTTGCCCTTTCTAAATTCCTGATCCATAAAATCATAAGCAAAATTAAAGTGGGCATAAGGCTGCTAAGTTCTGGGATAATTCATTATTCAACAATAATAACCAGAAAGTCACTATTCTGCTTGCCACAACAGCTATGTAAAACCTCCCTATTCTGCAAGAAAGAAGTGACTCAATCTCTACAAGACTACTATCTCCAAAATCTACTCACTTAATTCTTTCCTTGCCAGCCCTTCAAGTTCTCTTCAGATTCTTCTCTTCTGCATAGAAATATGCTCAAGGGATCCTGTACTAAAAACAACTTTCCCTTATTAATTGGGTAAGCAATTAACCTCACCCCCAACAAGCTAAAATGTTTTCTTCATTTAACTGCTAAATTTTACCCAAGAATCTGCTATGATCTCTCCAGGACACCCAGTCATGTCCATGACCTCAACCGATGGGGTCTCTAGGGACACTCCCTGCAGACAGTTCACTGGCCCTGTCTTAACCTTCATCCTCCTCAAACTGTGGCCTTAGCTGAATACTGCTATTATTATATCCTTCCTTCTTGAAATCTCCTTCTTCTATGCCTCAGACCTAACAGTCTTGGAGAGAACTTTACCATCTCAGTGTATTACTAACAGAGGAAAAATTACTATTCTCTCAGCGGGAAGCCTGCTTCTCCCTCTGCCTACCGCTCCCCCTGCTTGTGCTCTGTGTGTGTGTCAAATAAATAAATAAAATCTTTAAAAAAAATATGAAGGACACAATTAACTTCAGAAATGTTAAATACAATCGGCCAGTCTTACAAAAAATCAAATGAGTAAAATAAAAATAGAGATTGTTGGTAACACCATGTACTTAATGGTGCTATGTGGAACCATCCTCATGTACCTTTGGTAAATGTATAAATCAGTATAACCTTTCTGGAGGGCAACTGGTGACTTCTTTTCCCTCCCTAAGATTTTATTTTTAAGTAATCTCTAACCCAAAGTGGGGCTTGAACTCACAACCCTGAGAGCAAAAGTTGCAAGCTCCACCAACTGAGCCTGCCAGGCACCCCAATGGTGACATGTTTTAAAGTGAAAATGTGCTACCCTACAAACTAGCTAATCCCATGTACACATTCATGCTCAAAACAAACCCATAAGATGAATATACAAGCAGTTCCCAGTGGCATTATTTACAAAAGTTTGAAAAGCGTAAACATTTAAGTATCAAAGTTAAAGTAAATAAACAGAGGGGCGCCTGGGTGGGTCAGTCGTTAAGCGTCTGCCTTCGGCTCGGGTCATGGTCCCAGGGTCCCAGGGTCCTGGGATCGAGCCCCGCGTCGGGCTCCCTGCTCCGCGGGAAGCCTGCTTCTCCCTCCCCCACTCCCCCTGCTGTGTTCCCTCTCTCGCTGTGTCTCTGTCAAATAAATAAAATCTTTGAAAAAAAAAAATAAAGTAAATAAACAATATAATATTATGCAGAAAACAGTGATGCAGACCTGTGTTTAGATTCATGGAACTGTATCCATAAATATTACTGAAAGAAAAACACAATAAGGACCATGCACGGATCAATTTCATTTAAGGAAGTGACACACATAAGGACACACACATATATCCACATGAATTTCTGGGAGGACACCTATGAAACTTTTTTTTTTTTTTTTAAGAGAAAGCGGGGGGCGGAGGGAGCTGGGGCGGAGGGAGCTGGGGCGGATCGAGTCCACACCCCGCACAAAGCCTGACACAGGGCTTGATCCCACCACCGAGCCCATGACCCAGGCTGAAACCAAGAGTAACCACCCAGGTGGCTTCTAAACCCTTTAAATCCAAACCTTGGGGAAATGGACTGTGGGACACCGTGTTGGAAGTAAAAGTGAGAACTTTAAGTTTTTGCTTACTTTCTACTTTGAACTTTTAACATTACCATATATAAAACTTTTATAATATTTTTTGAACTAGCAAATAAGAAGTAAGCATATTCCACAATGCAAGTTTAAATAAAGAACTATATAGGAATATGTATATATGGTCACTTACAACCGTAGGTATGATAAACCCCAGGTCTTCTTAACATCAAAAGCCAACAAGGAAATGGGGGCATCACAACAGTGCTAAAATCATTAATAATAAATTAGGAGAGGGCAGCAGTATGGTTTCCCATGTACTGAGAGTGGAGGAAAATTCTCACAGACCCTCATAATGAGAACATGTGTTATTACGAGTGATGGCCTCAGGAACGAGGGCATGTTCATCTGAGTACATGCACACATACACATAAACAGCAACTCCAAAGAAGATATGTAAATGGCCAACAAGCGTATTAAAGGATGGTCAATATCAACAGTCATTTAGAAAATAAAAATCAGGGGCCCCTGGCTGGCTCAGAAGAACTCTTCTGAGTTCTTGATCTAGGGTTGTGAGTTCGAGCCCCATGTTGGGAGCAGAGATTACTTAAAAATAAAATCTTTAAAAAAAAATCACTATCAAAATTACAATGAGATTCCACTTCAGTACCACTAGCGTGGCTTAAAAAAGAGTAAGTACTGGCAAGGATGTAGAAAACCTGTAGCCCTCATACACTGGCCGGTGGGAACATACAGTGATGTGCAGCTTCTTCAGAAAGACAGTCTGGCAATTCCTCAAGATATTTAAACATGGAATTACAATATGACCCAACAACAATTCCACTCCTAGGCATACCCAAGAAAATGAAAACATGCCCACTTAAAAACTCATATACAAATACACACTACAGGGGCACCTGGGTGGCTCAGTGGTTAAGCGACTGCCTTCGGCTCAGGTCATGATCCTGGAGTCCCGGGATCGAGTCCCACATCGGGCTCCCTGCTCAGCGGGAGTCTGCTTCTCCCCTCTGACCCTCCCCCCTCTCATGCTCTCTCTCTCTCTCTCATTCTCTCTCTCAAATAAATCTTTAAAAAAACAAAACAAATACACACTACACACACACACGCACATATATATACACAAACTACACGCATACACAGAGTAGCATATTCTTAATAGCCTAAAAATAGAAACCAAATGTAAATCAACTGATAAATGGACAAACAAAATGTAATATACCTCAACCACGGAATATTATAGTATAAAAAGGTATAAAGTAATAATATATGCTATAACATGGATCGAAGTTAAAAAGATGCTAGTATGCCAGCTATGAAAGACTACATACTATAGGACTCTATCTACATGAAACGTCCAGGAATAAGCAAATCCATAGAGAAAAGAAAGTAGATCAGTGGTTGCCAAGGACTGGGAAAGAATGGGGATGAGGAGCGCTAATGAGCATGTTTCTTTTTGGGGATGATGAAACTGTTATGGAATTAGTGCTAATACTTGCCCAATATGTAAATATACTGAAAACCAATGAATTGGAGCCTTTCAAGTGGTAAGTTTTATGTAAAGTATTCCCCCCTCTTTCTAGTAGTTTCAAGTAGCATGGTCAGCTGCAGTCTGGAAGCAGATGATCCGCTCCTAGCACTGACCAGAAGAGCAACAGTAGCCTAACATGAGGTCACAATGCCTAGGTCATTCCCCTCACTTCATCTCATCTACAGGCTTTTTTAAGATTTTATTAATTAATTAATTAATTAATTTATGTATTTGACACAGAGAGAGCACAAGCACGGGGAGAAGCAGAGGGAGAGAGAAGCAGACTCCCCACTGAGCGGGGAGCTCGATCCCAGGACCCTGGGATCATGACCTGAGCCGAAGGCAGACACTTAACCGACTGAGCCACCCAGGGCCCCATGGCAGCTTTTTCATCTCGCATAGCCACAAAAAGAAGAAGATGAGTACAGAACAATAAGACATTTGAGAGAGAGGGAGCGAGAGAGAGAGACCACACAACTTTTTATTACAATATAATTGTTCTATTTTATTATTGTTGTTAATCTCTTTACTGTACCTGATTTATTTATAAGTTAAACTTCATCACAAGCATGTATGTAAAGGAAAAAACATGTATAAATAGGGTTAGCTACTACCTGCAGCTTCAGGCATTCATGGGGGTCCAGGAACATAACCCTAGTCGATCGGGGTGGGGGAGCTATTGTAATCAATACAGAAAATTGTATAAGAAAAAAAAAAACAAGTTTTCAAGTACTGCTAGTCAATACAAAATAGAAAAAAACCAAAACAAAACAAAAAACACAAACCTTCAACAAAATCTAAAACTCCTTTATTTTATTTCAATCTTTTCAATTCTAGGTTGAAACAGGATCCAGTACAGATAAATAAGAAAATCACTCTACCCAATCCATTCTACCAATCCAGAATATCAGTAACACTAAGAAGCAGAGGGGTCTGGATAAGGAACTCTTAAGAATACAGTTCTTTTTTATACTAGCCTCAAGAGAAATAAAAACCCAGGCAACTCTATTGTAAACTTCAAAGTTGCTAAGAGACTAGATTGTAATCATTCCCACTACAAAAAGGAAATGATAATTATGTGAAATGATAGAAGTGTTATCCAACCTAAGGTATTAATCATAGTACAATATATCAATGTATCAAGTCAACACCTTCACTTACACAATGTACATCTTACACTTACATAATGCTGTATGTCAATTATATCTTAGTAAAAATAATTTGAGAAAAGAGAGAAAATAAATTATTCTAAAACTTGTCTCATTACTAGGTTCTGTTTGTAAATGTTCTTAAAATCCTAACTTAGGTCCAAATAAGAATCAAACATGCTTGGGGCCCACCGAGAGAACTGGTAGACAGCCCCAAAGAGTCAGAATGTATCAGTTTGGGGCCAAAGAAGGAAGGTAAAGGAAGTTATGGTCCTGCGTGAGTTGGGAAGCAGATTGGGAGAGGACGGGACAGAGAAGCAGGCCAGCAGGGAGGGGCCTGTGGGGAAGCCCCAGGAAGTGTCTGCACAAAGGGCCTGGGGATGGGGGGAGCACGGTGGTGCAGGCAGCGAGTGCTGTGCAGACCCCAGCTGAGCCACCCCATCCGGGCTCCGGCACCGAGCACAGCAGGGACAGCCCTGGCAGCAAGGCCAAAAGCAATCCCACGGCGGGTGCCAGCGGCACCTGGGGCAGTGAGGGGCAGCGAGGAGCGGGGAGGAAGCCCATGGCAGATAGCACACGGTGGCTTGGGCCTGGCCCCCACGCCGCCCACCTCTAGGGACGTGCAGACCCAAAAAATGGCCAATGATGCAGGGGGCTGATAGGTAGGGACAAGAACCACGGACATTTAGAAGGCAGCTAAGACCCCTCTACAGCAAAAAATGGAAATTCCAGTTATACAACTGAATATGTACAGGAATTTTTCACAGAGACGAACAGAGCTGCTGTCTGCTTAGTTCCTCGATCTGCTCCATGTCAAGCTGAACCCCAGTCTCTGGCTGCTCTCCTAACTCCCTGACTGCTCTGTTTCTTGCAAATTGTTCTTTCTCCTCCTGTATTCCTTTGGATCTCCCAAAGGCCTGTCAGTAACAGCCTTTCTGCACCTTTTTTATTAATTTAACACGTCTTACATGATTTGTTTTCCTATCAAATTTGTACTACTTGTGTAAGGTTTGGGAACAGTCTACGAGAACACCTCCACTTCTGACAGAACTGCAGAGCTGAGGAGTCCTAAAGACCTCACCGCTGACACCAACTGCCAAATTTTCAGGTTCAGAAGACAAAGCTCAGCTGCAATAGTTAATCTGTAAGAAGAACAGACAGAACTCCCGGAAAGCTGTTATACTCATGATTACATTGTATTATAAACATAAGGGCCACAGATTACAGTCAATCAAAGGAAGAGATGTATGGGGCAGGATCTGAGGGTCCCAAATGCAGAGCACCCAGATGTCCTCCTCCGGTGGAGTTAAATCAAGACTCGGACGCTTAACCAACTGAGCCACCCAGGCGTCCCTGGGCAGTGTTACATTCTCCACTACACCGTTTGCTAGCTGCTCTTCCGAGCCCCCAGATTCGTATTTCTAGCTGTCTTTTTGATATCTGAGTCAGTTTCTTTAAACCAAATGAATAAAGTTCAAACTCAAAATTTACCCAGACCAACTGTGATTTCACTGTTCCTGTTAATAGTGCCAAATCCACTTCTTTCCAATAAGGAATTGAGGGCAGTTCATAAAACCACAATAAAAGATACAAAATTAGAAGGAAATTGGGGCAAAGAAAAAATAGCCCAGAAAAAAAGAGAAGAGAATAATGCTGCAGTGAAGTTAGGACACAGAATGCAATGCTGGAAATTCTTGCTCACTTGTTAACAGGAGGGCTGCGCATTTGGCTCTGAGTTCTCTAATAGCCAAATAACATCTTAACAAAGAAGAAATGGCAAGCAGATTCAAAATTCACAGAGTCCTTTAAGAAAAAAATGATGCCCAGAATGCACTGTTCTTCCAGTCGCCCCACAGTTCAAGACTTGGAAGGGTTTTCATCACGGTCCTCTATATTCAGTCTTTTGTCAAAGATAAGAGTGCTTCCTCTGTAATGCTGCTTGTTTTTTGACCTATTAGCATATCTTCTCTCTCTAATCAGTCAAGATTTACAAATTAATCTTTCTTAAATACTGTGCAAAATCTATAATGGTTCCTCAGTGATACGGTTTTTTTTAAACATTTTTTTTTATTTACAAAGAAATGCTTAGTACAGAAAACCAAGAAAAATTAAGACAAAGAGGTAAAACACACACACACATGAGAAATCCTATAATCCACCTATAACTAGATATGGCAACCATTTCTTAAATTGAGGTAAAATTGGGACGCCTGGGTGGCTCAGTTGGTTAAGCGTCTGCCTTCGACTCAGGTAATGATCCCGGGGTCCTGGGATAGAGTCCACATCGGGCTCCCTGGTCAGCAGGGAGCCTGCTTCTCCCCCTGCTTGTGGGCTCTCTCTCTCTCTGATGAATACATTTTTAACAATAAATTGAAGTAAAATTTACATACAATGGAAGTCAAACATCTTATGTACACAATTCCCTGGTATTTGACAGATGTATACACCCTAATCAATATGAAGAATATTTCTCCAAACTTCCTATGTTCACTCTCCCGGTCACGTTCTTTGTCAGCTAGCTATGTAACCAATATTTTTCCCTAGTCTGAGGCTGGTCTTTGCATTTTTAAAAGTGCCTTTAAATCTGTAAATATTTTTTATTTTGATGAAATCAAATTTATTTTTATTTTGTATTTAATACTTCTTGCATACTCTCTTAAGAATCTTCCCTTACTGCAAGTTTGTGAAGATATCCTCCTACTTTTTTTCTTTTTTATAAGCTTTATACTTTTAGCTTTACATTTAAATCTATGATCCATCAAACCTGTAAAGAGAGTTAAAAAATATCTATCTACACATTTACCATAAGATCAGAAACAATCCGCGATGTTCCACTCTTACCACTTCTATTCAACCTTAGGCCGGGAGCAAGGAAGCAAGAAAGAGAAATAAAATGCATAAATAATGTTGAGGAAAACAAGTATCTGCATGATACTTGTGATATGATAAATGACCTATGTGCAAAAATCCCCAAGAAAGCTACATGCACACATGAACTATTCTGTGTTCCTTCACGTTTTTTTTTCCCCCAATACATATCTTACTAACTGGTGTTTTAATTTACTTCACGTACAAATTGCTTAGCCTCATTTTGTCTTCTACATGACGCTCCCAAACTCCTCTTCAACCTAATCTACACATCAGCTTTTTGCTCACCGTGGGCTAGGAAAAACAAGGGCCCTCCGCACTTCCCAGAAACACTGGTCCCAGCTTCCAGGGCTGAGTCAGAGAAGTGTCCTGTGCCATCAATAAAGTCAATAATTCTCCAGCAGCAAGGCCCCCCCTTTACATTTTCTAGGAAGTCTTTTTTAGCTCTAACCAAATCCGTCAACCTCTAAAAGCTCTCACCCTATCTTCCCCTTTTTTCCCCTCTTATAATTATTACCCACACAATAAAGGTGAAAAAGGCTCTTTAAGTAGTTTTCTCGATGTGGTCTCTTCAGGCACTACATTATTCTACGAGGTACCAGGGATGGACTGCAAAGGCAAGACCAGAGAAGGCTCTGGCACTGATTGGCTTGTATTTACTCCAGTGGCAAAGTCACGAGCCCACGAACTCCTGGAGAGTGGGGGCTCGTTTCCAATTCACCTTCACAGTCCCTGAAGTAAAACACAACACTTCACACAGAGTAAGCCTCAAAGAACTGAACAGTCATGCTAACACTTAGTGATCGATACCCTCGTCAGTGGCAACCGGCAGCACCAGCAGGCCTATCAGGTGTCAGAATCTCCTCAGTCCCCACAAAAGAAATGCAATGAGGCCTTCTGTAATTAATTCAGGAGCACCTATTATTTGGTCACATAGATAAGCAGAGTTTCTTTTTAAGGCTTCAGGTAAGCCAAGTAATTCTGAAAACATATGCAGGATTAAGTATGTGCACAGCATTAGTGGCTTATAAGGAAAATGACTGAATGAATAAAGGTGATCTTTTTTATACAAAAAAAAGGGAAAAAAAGCAAACTAAAGACTACACTTCTATAAAACACAAGCTGCATGACACTGGTTTCTAAGGCAACCCTATGTAAGGTGGACTGCTTGCTTATTTTAAGAAAAGCTGAAGCTATAATAGTCCCAAGGCATAGACTGTAGAGAGAGACAAGGCCAATGAGATGTATAAACACCAACATTAAATTTTGAGACTTATTAAAATTCAGCCCAATCTAAACTTTTCATAGATGGAAAGGCAATTTGTGTGTAAGAAAGTCATCAGACATTTTTCTACTATGCGAATATTTCTATTGTTTAGCCTATGTTTTGAAGGAAGATATCCGAAGTTTCAAAAGAAAACAAACTGGTTGCCACTCAAACGTGGATAGTAATAAAACCTCTGGAGCATTATGGATAATTTTAAAAAGATCTAGGAAAAAATGAAAGATCTGTATTCTGACTTGTGTTCCCCTTCACGGCATGTCAACCTCCTCACTTCCTGACATGCCTTCTGAGACACACGGGAAACATCAGTGCCGTTTGTCCCTTAGTTGTAACTTAACACTAGAGACAATTCCTTCATCCGACCAAAAATACTGATTGCACTGTGGAGAGTCCCAATGCAGTGGGGTTGACAAAATACACAGCCCCTGACCACAGGGAATCTTCCAGACTGAGGAGAAGGAGATCGCAAATGAACACAAAATAAATGCATAACTACACACCCTGGCGACTGCTGGAGGTGGAGGTTGGGGTACATGCTCTTGTGAGGGGCAGAGGGCGGGGCCTGATGAAGAGGTGACTAAGGGTTCAAAGAAGGCCTATCTGAGGAAACAACACACGCTTACCAAGTCAGACCACAAAAGTGCTGAAATCGATGTCTCCAGAAATAATACAGACAATGAAACTGTACAAGGTGCCAACTTATTGAAGAATGATTTAAGGGAGCCAAAAACCAGGACCTCCAAGCAGGCAGTGCGGCAGGATGACTCTAACAAACAACGTTCCTACCGTCACCACTGACCAGTCCTTGTAGCAAATATGTGCTGAGGGTTGGAAAAACGTTTAGACACGAGGTCATTCAAAGCAGTTAATTCCCCTTACACAGCGCCCCTCAGTCACCTAGTACTGAGGCGAATGGAAGCCACTTCTTAGTGCTGGCCTCCGAGCTTTAGAGGCATGCACGTACCTGAGCCGAGCCTGACGAGGCTCTAAAACACGTTGCCAGTCTGGGTCGTCCTCGCGGGGATCCCAGTTCAGGCGTTACAGTCCAGCCCAGGAACGTCCAGCAGGCAGGCACCCCGGTCATTCTGAGGCAGGTGGTACCGAGTCACACTCTTTTGACCCACCCTGCACTGCAATCTCCCCACAGGATGAGGGTCCCTCTATGGCGAAGAGGCTTTATGCTCAAACTCACAAAACACGCGCATATTGCACAAGGGGTCCCGGAAGTGTCTGTTTATTGGCTTACCCTCTATGCCTGACCCTTGTTATCTCCCTAGGCCCCTTGGAAGTAGGAATCTGAACAAACTGCCCAGCCTGCTGCTTACAGTTCTCGCCTGAGACAACTGACCAGAGGTGACACCGAAATGAGGACAGAGAGAGACAGGCCATGTGACACAGCAGTCTCTCCAGAGGCCAGGGCAACAAGCCTGGCACAGTGAGGCAGCCAAGACCCCACGGGGGCTGCACAATGGGGCCAGCAGGAAAGCACACATGGGAACAAACCCCGGGAGGAGAATGAAGGAACAAGGACAGGAGAGAAGAAAATAAAATGCACATTTTTTAAGCACCTTGTACATACCAAGAAGTATGGCACATACATCATGTATCTGGCACATTTTTGTCCTTACAAAATCTTAGGTGGTATGATGTGGTTGTATATTATGTAACACAGGGAGATGATATTCTATCACAGACGAAGAAGCTGACACCTGGCGGGAAAGGAGCTTGTCTGAGGACACAGAACTGGGAAGCCGGATTTTGAACCCAACACTCGCAGACACCAAAGGCCATAGTCCTCCTGGGTTTGGTGGGAGAACAAGAAGTTAAGATGAGTGGGAACAAGCTGGCTATGAAGAAAGAAAATGCACAGCCAAGCAGAAAGGAGCAATGAAGAATGCTTTCGCAATATTAGAACTTTAAATAGTGGCCTTTGTGCTCAAGTGGCTGAGGTTTCCTATGTTTCCAACAGGGAAACACTTGTAAAGAGAGAAGGTTGGTTGGTCATGAATGATCCAGGAGGGCAGACACCCAGATGCTTACCACAGTTCCTGGGGGTGTTGAGATTCCAGGTGACTGTGCAACTCCGCACCCAATGTTACCTGTTTCCTAAGGTGAACAAATATTTCTTCTTCTGAAGAAATAAAACAGGTAGTATGTTTGTTGTTGATGTTTTATTTTACTTTGTGAATACTAAGAAGCGGATGGTAGGGCAGAGGTTCTCTAGGAATGAAGTCAAAGAAAACAGAAGGGACAGAAGACACACAAGACAGCTCCCCAGACTAAGTAAAACCCACCCTAACTGCAAAAGCCATCCCTCCCCTTCCCCCTGCTGGAACAATTCAGTCCACAGTCATTAGACAGGGTGGGGCAGCAAAGGATATCTGAGCACAGGCTAGGTAAGGGCAAAGGGGAGAGATGCCCTTCACCGCAGAGACAGCAACTGGTGATTCATCACGTACAAGGAAATTAATCAAATAATTAAATGTAATGAGGATAATGAGAGCCTAGCCTCTTACTGTCAAAGAATGAAAGAAACCCAGAAATAGAGAAAGGGAGAAAACTGGGCTGAATCCCCTAGTAGTAGAGTGGAATTAGAGATATCTGATTAAATTCACATATTTTAATATATAAATAAGCAAAAATAGAAATAAGCATAAATATAGAATATATATAAACATAACAGGTGTGTGTATCCCTACCCTATGCTAAGAGATCTACAAGCACTAACACCCAACAATGGCAATCACATCCAATGACCAGATCTTGTTTTCTAAATCTTGCCCTCCACTAAAAGGAACCAGGGATCCTTGTAGGAAGAGTGGACTCCAGGGCTCGGGTAGGGAAAACACAAGCCTGGAACAGTTTACCGTACTTGAAAGTAAGAAAGTGTTCAAAGAATGACAAGGACATCTTGAAAGGACAGAGAATCAACCTGAAGGAACTCCTAATGGCCAAATGTGGGATAAGCCACGCATCCAAACAAGTAAGGAGAGGAACTGATTAGAATTCACGGAATAGGGAAACCCATGAATGAGGCCATGTGAGGTAGCAGAAAGACAGACAAGATAGGGAGATGGACAGAAGGGGTGGGGGGGGGAGACAGGAAGAGAAAGAAAGGAGAGAGAGAGAAGGAAATACATGCGTTGACAAGGGGATACTTAGAGTCTCAAAGAAGTAACTCTCAACAAAATATTATTTATTACCAGGGGGAAAAGAGTAGCTTCACAGTACAGATTATCTGGCAGACACCATCCTAAAACAAAGTGACTGACATCAAGCGCCAACAGTATAAACCCAAACTGTGCACTACCTGATAAAATAATGTGCTAAGACAACACTTTCCACAGAGCAACACATGATTTTTTGTTTAAAGATTTTATTCATTTCCTTGACAGAGAGAGCTAGACTAACACAAGCAGTGGGAGCAGCAGAGGGAGAGGGAGAAGCAGGCTCTCCAGTGAGCAGGGAGCCCACCGCCCGATCCCAGGACCCGGGATCATGACCCAAGCCGAAGGCAGATGCCTAACCGACTGAGCCACCCAGGTGCCCCACAACACTTTTTTGATATTCCAAATTAAGAAGCATGGGAAGGCACCTGGCTGGCTTAGTCAGTAGAACATGCAGAACATGCCTCTCTTATTCTCAGGGTTATGAGTTGGAGCCCCACCTTGGGTATAGTGATTACTTTAAAAAAACAAAACAAAATCTACAAAATAAAGTTTACCAAATTAAGAAACATTATACAAAATAATTGGCCTACAATCTTCAAAAATGTCAGTCATGAAAGCCAAGAAAAGACTAAGGAACTGTTCCAGATTAAAGAAACAAGTATTAACAAAGAAAAAAAAAACAAGCCCAACAAGTCATTTGCCCCCCAACATGGCAAACCAAGACTTAATTATAGTTTCAACCTACCCCAGGAATGTGACCTTTTAAAAGTCAACCAGAATTTAACTGATAAGCACAAGTGAGGTAATCTGCATGATAAAAATCCTGCTCTCGCCCGCTGCCCCGGGTCCTCCGAGCTTCTCCCCGGGGCGGCGACGCGGGAGGGAGGCTGAGATAGCAGATGAGATCGCCAAAGCACAGGCCGCGCGGCCTGGTGGCGACACGATCTTTGGGAAGATCATTCGCAAGGAAATCCCAGCCAAAATCATTTTTTGAGGATGACCAGTGTCTTGCTTTCCATGACATTTCCCCTCAAGCACCAACTCATTTTCTGGTGGTACCCAAGAAACCTGTATCTCAGATTTCTGTCGCAGAAGATGATGATGAGCGTCTTCTTGGACATTTAATGATTGTTGGCAAGAAATGTGCTGCTGATCTGGGCCTGAAGAAGGGTTATCAAATGGTGGTGAATGAAGGTTCAGATGGGGGACAGTCTGTCTATCATGTTCATCTCCATGTTCCTGGAGGTCAGCAGATGAATTGGCCTCCTGGTTAAGCATGTTTTAGGGATAATTTTCCCTTCTCTGGCCAATGGTCAGTATTTCCCAGTTCCAGTATGTTAAACAGTATACTTACTTTTGTCTGTGTATGGAGAGATTGAGGAAATAATTTTTAAAACCCATACATAATAAAAGACAATGTTGCATGGTTTACAGTCAAAAAAAAAAAAAAAAATCCTGCTCTCTCCCCCCTCAAAGGAAGACGTCCTGGCATGAAATAATCCTTTCTTTTGCTAGTAACTCCAAACCCTACCCTCTTTCCCAGAGAAAGCTCTCATTTTTCACAACTCCAAAGAGCATCTCCACTTGCTGGATACAGATGTTGTCTGATTCATGAAATGCTTAATAAAGCCAATTAGATCTTCAAATCTACTCAGTTGAGTTTTGTTTTTTAACACAAGGAAACAAAACATATTCTGAGAAAGATTGGTTTCATATAAAGGACAATATTGGCAACTGGCAAAACCTGAATGGAGTCCGAGGCATGAATGGTAGAACTATTAAAATGTTAACTTCTTGATCTTGATGGCTGCATTGTACTTACAAAGAAGAATGTACCTGACTGTGGGCAAAATACACTAAATAACTCAGGGATGAATAAGCAACATGTTGAAAACTTAAACTCTGTTCATGGCTGGAGGGTGAGGGTGGGGCACAGTTCTTGTCCCAGACATTCCCAGTCAGTTCCACAGACTCCTTGAATGCATTTGCGTCGGTTACCTTAGAGAAACGGTTCTGATCTATATACAAAATTCACTGAGTAAGGCATCTGTTATGTGTAATGCTGACTAGAAGCACAGGTTACTTACCAAAGTCGGGAATGAAAGAGAGAGAGAAACTTCTATCTCTCACATGCTTTAGTGAGGCTGACTTTAATACTCTTAAGATGTTTAGAGTTCAGTAAATGTTACCTAAAATCAGCCCTGACTGTGAAATCTTCCATTCACAGCCTTGTATTTCAGTCTGAGGTGTCCACTGTGCAGATCTACAGAGATGGTAAAGGGATAAATAAGAGTACTGGTTACGTCTCCTGACCCACATACTGCAGGGCCAGATATGAGGCAAAGGGTGCTCCTTCTAGCATGGTGGGGCCCACGTGCTAAAAAGAAATGTTCCTACACAACCAACCTAATGCTTTGGCCCAAGCAGTAAAATCGAAAGACAACTGCCCACATCTCCTTTTCAAACAACTTCATTTCTGAACCAAGAAATGCAGAGTAAGAGGGAAGATATAAAACCTCTTCTTTCCACCTTTCCACAGACTGTTATATTCCATATTAGATGGCAAAGTCACTCCTCATAAAAATGCTAAAGATCTACTTCCTTTTTCTAAAGAAAACACAGATTCCATGTGTAGAAACCCATATCAGGTTAGAGTGGAAGATTAGTTCTTGAACTTTTACAGCAGAACATAATTTTCTCTTCCTCTTAATAGGTAACTAAAAAGTACAATGTTCCATAACCAATACAAAAATAGCCTGCAATCACTAATAAGTTCATACAAGGCACTCCAGAGCCAGAGATTCATTAATGCTCTATGGCCTGAACAGGCATCCATCTTCTGCTATCTATTATTATTCTGTACAGAATCTGATTTATATTTAACTTAATCTGTAGCAAATCAGTATTTCAACAAATGTTCAGAAGCTCAGACTACCAGACTGTGATAATTTTCTATTAGAGAGAGTGAAACTCCAGATGAGTAAGTTAAGTAAAAAGAGGAGTCAAACGGACACAGCAACTTCCCTTTCTCCTGCATTCTCAGAGACCAGTCTACACAACGTATACGTATACAATTGTTCTCAATATTCATCATACAACATGCTTGCCTTTTAGGAGTTTAACTCTATGTTCTTGATCTTTAGGAAGCATCAATACAGGAACACTTCACTTGAGTAGTTTTTTAAGATTTTATTTACTTGTCAGAGAAAGAGAGAGAGAGAGCACGAGCAGAGAGAGAGAGCACGAGCAGGGAGAGCGGCAGAGGGAGAAGCAGGTTCCCCGTGGAGCAAGGAGCCCGATGTGGGGCTCGATCCCAGGACCCTGGGATCACGACCCGAGCCGAAGGCAGACACCTAACAACTGAGCCACCCAGGCGTCCTTCACTTAAGTAATTTCTGTGTCTTACGCGAAATCGCAGCTAAAAACATAATCCACTATGTCACACAACCCACAGAATGTCTTTTTCGTTGAGCACAATGCCAGGAAAAAGCCTGTTTCTGTAAACAAATGAGCAGGCTTTCTTTCCACGGACAATGAATACTATGTAATTCAATGCTATACAGAGAAAGGGCTGGTTCCTTGTTAATCTTAGCAGCCTGAAAACTTAAAGTCAAATGGCTCGCGCAACAGTTAAACTGGCTCCCCTCAGGAGCCTGGTAACTTCAAGTCTCTATGCTCTTCTTAGATGGCTTATTATGTTTTTCTCTTTAATTGTTGTTTAATACTATCTTTAATTCTATTGGTAGATTTAAATCCTCTAGGAAGTACTCAGAGTATGTATGTACGTATTTATATTTTCCATCTCTTATTGTTTTCCTTCTGATATCTCTTACATTTTTGGGTATCATTCTACATTTAATGACCTAGAAATTAAAAATGGTATTGACACTAAGAGATTAATTTAATAAAGAACAAACCATTTGCCTCATTCACTCCCCCTGACAAACCCCTGACAAACCCCTGACGGCCCAGCAGCAGCAAGCATATCACCTTTGCAGTAGTCAGCAGGGTCCTCCTGCTCCTCATCATCAGATCCTAGGATCTCCTCCTCGGGCTCTGGGGGTGCGGGGTCTGGCAGAGGCGGTGGCGGAGGCGGAGGCGGTGGTGGAGGAACTAAGGGAGCTTTCTGCTGAGGCTCCGGCCTGAAAGAGTGGAAGGAAAATTCCTATTTACTTCGAAGTCAATCTTGCATTATGGACACACATAAGAGTTTCTTAATGCAAGAAAAAAATAAAACGTGTCACACACTAAAAAGAAATGTTGATTAATGTCACTTTGTCATTTTAGCTGAATTCAAGTCATGTTTCAACATACAGGTCAGGAGGAAAAATTATACTTTGCAGACACATTTTCACTCAGAGATTCAGTATTTCTTAAGTCCTGACAATATTATGAAATATAAGTGAAATAGAAAGAGTATTCACCCTGCCCCCATGATACACAGCCTTATTAGTTAGAACACATCCCACAGAGATTATAAAAAGGCAGATGAAAGCAGCCCTGAATTTTAAAAAGGACTTATTTTCCATTATTTTAAAATTAAATCCCATAGAAATAGTTAAGAATGTGGTTAGGTTTCCTGGATGATGACTTCTAAAAGCTAACATATGCTGTACCTGATGTACAGTTATTTTCATTAAGGAATTCAGTTATCTATCAACCTCAAGAACACTGCCCCCCTGGAAATTAAAGAGAACACCCACTGTCAAACACAGATACAGTCCATACATTAATGCCAGGTTTGCAAAATGGTCATTTCTAATTGTCACATAAAGGCTCAATGATGATTAAGTATACTCTTTTACAAAAGATGAGAAACCTGTAATGCAAAAAAAAATTTTTTAAGCTTGAGAGATTACAGATATAACCCTTTTTTCAAGTACCCAGAAACTCAAGAGCATACTGAATACATTTGCTTAAATAAAGCATTCATAATGCAATTCTATAAAATCAAGCTTTCACTTACTATAAAATTTAACTGCTATTTCTAACCACGTCCTTCTGGGGAAACTCGAACCTAAGGTCACAACGTAGGCACTAGAAGCACATCTCTCCCTTAAACTACGACAAGCTGCCCTAGCAATGGGACCAACCACTGCTCTCCCTGAGGGGGCCAGAGCTGTGTGGGTAGGAAATGGGGAGGTAAAAGGTGAGCAGGGGGTCTCTAGTCTGGGGAGCAAGGGGGATCCCACAAGCACTAATGTGGTAGACAAGTGCTCCTATCTTTGGCCTGCCCAGCATTCATGCTCCCCTCCTCCCAGCACCCTTTGCGATGCCACTGCTCTCTGCACAACAGAAGGCTGGTTCTAGCTCCGCTCTTCCCGGTGGTACAGCCGAGGGCACAGCCAGCCAGAGCTCACTCGAGAGCCCTGGTGCCTTCAGGTCAGCGGTCACAGGGGACACGTTCATCTGCTAGTACGAGGCAGTGCCAGCAGAGCTGCCCTGTCCGCTGCCCCTTTCCAAACTGGACCTCTAAGATCCCCCAAATAGCCCTTACTATATTGCCTTTAGCCTAAGTTAGCTACAGGATTCATTTATGCGATTCGCCCCCAAACTCAAACTGCCACAAGCAATGAAGGAGGGCAGGGGTGAAAGGCCAGCAGTTGTGAGGAACGGTGGGGCTGGGGGGGGTCCTTAAAGGCAAACACCAGCAAGTAGGACTACCTTTGGCAGAACTAACGAATGCTTATGCGCTAAAAATGACTTGTACTGATTTCTACTTGCTAGAATTTATGAAGACTCAAAGTTACAGCCCTCTGGGTGACAAACACTAGGAGCGTACTGGTGGTCACATTCTGAGTTAACCATTGCTCATGATGGAGCACTGTAAGAGTCACAACCAAACACCCACATCACTGCTCCAAATACGTCCAAAATACATCCAACAGACCTTATGCAAGTGTGGTCATTTTTCTTGCAGTCTTGCAAATGCTCCTTCTCTTTCTAACATACGTGCTCTTCCTGCAAGTTGAATGGTCCAGACAAAAGACAGGTCCGAGGAAGGGGAGGCAGCAGAGGACTGTACCATCTCACGGCTTCTCCAGAAGAAAGGGAAGGTTAGCAAGATGAATGGGCTACACGACCCATTCACTCTTCCGGGCTGTGAGCAGAACCCACCCAGCTGACAAATCTGCTCCATCAGAAACGCTTTGAAAGTTAGCTATTTCTTCCTTAGAAATTTTATATGAATAAGCGAGGAGATTCTCCAAATTTAAAAGAAAACGTGTTCTATTCCCTATAGAAACTATGGAACAAGCAATGAGCAGAACATAACTGGAGGATCTTGTTCTACCAGTGGCAGGCTCCACAGAGCTCTGCACTTCTGACAGCTGGCCAGGTAATTTGCTGTAGCAGGGGATGTTTTGTCCTCTGTAGGATATTACCAGCAGCCCTGGCCTCAAGCCACTAATGTCAGTGACATCCCATCCCCCACCCCCAGCTGTGACCATCAAAACTCCCCTGGGGACAAAGTCATGCCCATTTGAGATCCACTGCTCTCACAGTATTTTCTGTATTTAGCTTCATCTTTATGGAGCAGATTGTATTTGTGAGAAGAGAAGAAATTCTAATTCTCATGGGCCCATTTTTACTCATTTGAGAGGCTCAAATACCTTCATCACAATGTGTTTCTTTTAATCACTCTTTACCCATTTGGTGAGATGCCCACACTGCTTAACAAAATTCTCAGACCCTCTGGTCTCAATGAACAGGCACCTCCCATCCCCCAGTGAGGACCACATTGAACAGGCAGGCAGAAAGCTCCCCAGAGCCAAGTCAGTTCTCTCAGGTTAAAGGGATGAGTCGGCTACCTTGAAGTATGAAGGAAGTTGAGTAATGTTGACGTAATATTTCAACTGGCTATCATATCAAAGCATCTAGGACTATGTTGTCTAATCAGTAGCCGCAGGCCACATGCGGGTACTCGAAATGTGACTCACCCAAACCAAGATTAGTGTAAAAATACATACTGGATTTCCAATATTTCATACAAAAAACGTAAAATATTTTATTAATAATTTTATATTTATCACATGTTAAAACAATAATGTTTGGGATATAATGAACTATATTATTAAAATTAAACTCACCTGATTCTTTTTACTTTTTTTAATATGGCTACTAGAACACTTTGAATTACAAATTAGGATCACATGGTATTTCTCCAGGACAGCACTACTCTAGACCCTTCAGAGCACCAACACCAGAGGACAGATTCCTGGTCACCCAATGACTGTGGATTTTTCTTTTCTTTCCTTTTTTAAGATTTTATTATTTATTTGAGAGAGAGAGAATGAGTACGAGGAGGAGCAGAGGGAGAAGCAGACTCCCCGCAGAGCAGGGAGCCCCGACATGGGGCTCGATCGCAGGACGCTGGGATCATGACCTGAGCGGAAGGCAGACGCTTAACCGACTGAGCCACCCAGGCGCCCTGTGATTTTTTTTGCCTCACATCAATCATCACCAATAATTAAATCACTCAACTCATCATAGTAAGGCTCAGAGCAATGTGAAAGGCCCAATCATGGTTCTGTTTCATCCCACCCATCCTTGTTACTGCTCCCACACAGGAGAAACACAAGTAAATTTGCCTTAGGGCAGCTGTATGGACCAAGCCACACCATCTTTAAGGCTGCCTTCTTCACAGTGGTTTTTCGTGGCTTCTACAGTATTACAAAGCCTGGTTAAATCTCAACTATTTAACAGATCCAGACGCAGCAGTTGGTATCACCAAATACATACTCATGAAATATATCAACAGATTTTTAAAAAAAAAATCTTTTCATCAGTCCTGATGAAAACCATCAAGAAATTATTTCATATAAGAATTACTAGAAGCAAGGGCACCTGGGTGGCTCAGTCGTTATGCGCCTGCGCTGACAAAAAAAACTTGACAATAAAAAGACAAACCAACTTAAAAATAGGAAGAAGATTAGAACATTTTCCAAAGATGACCTGTAAATGACCAATAAGCAAATGAAAAGATGCTCAACATCACTAGTTGTTTGGGAAATGAAAATCAAAACCACAATGAGATACACTTCATACCCAATAGGATGGGTATAATTTAAAAATAAACACAAGCAAAACAGACAATAACAAGTATTGTGGAGCCTGAAGAAATTAGAACCCTGAATTTGCAGCACGAGTGTTACATGGCCCAGCTGCTTTGTAGTCTGGCAGTTCCTAAAAAGGTTGAATTTAGAGTTATCATAAAACCCAACAATTCCACTTCCAGGTATATACCCAAAAGAAATGAAAACACATGTCCCCACACAGTCTTGTGCAAAAATATTCATAGCAGCATTATTCATAATAGACAAAAAATGTGCATTGACTGATAAATGAATAAATAAAATAAAATGTAATATTATTAAGCAATAAAAAGAAATGAAGTACTGACATATGCTACCACATGGGTGACCCAAAAACATTACGCTAAATGAAAAATACCAGCCATCAAAGATCATGGTATAGGATTCCATTTGACATAAACATGTCCAGACCAGGCAAATGTATAGAGAACAGAGTAAATTAGTGGTTGCTGAAGGCTGGCGGTAGGGGAAAGAGAAAAGAAAGGGGAATGGGGATTAACTGTTAACAGGTATGGAGCAGCTTCAAAAAGCTGTTGTTTTGTTTTGTTTTAAAGCAAAAGCACACACACACACAACTCTATCTTTTAATGTCTACTTCAGAACATACACGCCTACAAGAAAAATTAGAAACACCTACATTTAGATTTAGAAAATGGTCTCCTTAACAACTGCCCAGCCACACTGACAATGAAAAGTAGTAATGTAGTTCTGTAAACTAATTTAAAGAACATGTTCTCATATAACATCAACAAGGCACCACCCCAGCGACTAGAATAAAAAATTTAGAAACAAAATTCCAACTCATCATTTATATTTTTCACTAAGAATTATATTCATTTTTCCCTACAAAGGACACCTAAATATTCTCACCACTCCAAATAGGATGATCAAAAAATGCCGTTTAAAAAACAAACTATTTTCCTTAAATATTATAATACTAAGATGATTTTACCATGCTTATCTACTGCATATTGTATTTTTCATGTACATTTGCTCTGCCCACAAGGGAGGAAAAGTGAACCCTAGCAAAATGCCTGCGTCCTAGGCCCCACATTGTCATGGCAACCGTACGGGAGTCCCGACTTCCTTCTAGCTGCTATTTCTTTTGAGCAGAGAAAAGGACAAGTAAACTTCACATTTGGCAGAAAAAGAAGTCCTTTCCTTTATTATCAACCTAAATGGCAACTGACACTAATTTTAAGAAATTAATTCATTCACTTTAACCAAAATATTAAAAGAAAGTTCAAAATGAACTTCTCCTAGAACATTCATATAAAGCCAAATTTTGTTTTCTTTCCCATGTCCACCACCCAATCTAAAACTCACTCCTTCCCTCCCTCCAACTCTCTCCTTCTTGATGGTGAACAGCCAGAGAAATATGCAATCTGCCATTTCTGCTTAAGGACAGAACTAATCAATACACACTTTCTCTCAAAAGTTTATCCAAAAAGCCTTGCCGTAACACTGGGTGAAGCTACATGGCTAAAGAGAAAAAAACCGTAACGATTTCAGGTGTAGGTCTTCCCTAATGAAAAAACTTCCAAACTTTGTGTAAATCAAACCTGAACGTTAAGTGTCTGCTGTGGTAGGCCAACTTCCCAAACTAAGCCCCAGTGACCCTCACCCTTGCAGAAATCCCTACTGCTCTGAAGGTGGGGAGATCCTGTGAATAAGACACCACTCTTATCAAGATATTATGTTACATGGCAACTGAGCAGCTATGCTGGGTGGGCTTGACCTAATTACATGAGCCTTTTAAAAGGAGAGGGTTTTCTGTAGCTGGTCACAGAAGTCAAAGAGTCGTGCTCCAGCTGGCGGAGAAGAAAGCAAACATCCATGCTGTGAACTACGCATCGGGGCCACAGAGCAAGGAATTTCCAGCGACCTCTGGGAGTGAGCACAGTGCCCGGCCAACAGCTAGAAGGACTAACAAGGACTTCAATGCAAGGAAATGAGTTCTGCCAATGACCAATGATCTTGGAAGAGTGCTCTGAGCCCCAACAGAGAACCGCAGTCTTGGCCAACAGCTTGATTTCAGTCCAGTGAGAATCCAGCCATGCTGTGCAGTCCTAATTTCTGACCTACAGAACTATGAGCTACTAAATGGGTATTGTTTAAGGCTGCTAAGTGTGTGGTAATTTGTTACACAGCAATAGAAAATGAATACAGCTGCCAAGCAAGTTCTTAGTAAGTAATAGAGCAGTTCATGTTAATTTCTCAGATTTTGGCCTCAACAGCGAGGTCTGGGTTTTTTTAAATAATTAAAATGGCCAGAGGAATTAAGAAGCTGGGTATTCAAGAATGGAAGCCAAATTCTTTTTTGGGCATAGGCAGGTAAAAATCAAACAAATAAAAACAAAAAAAGCAAAAAACGTATGCTCCAAATTCTAACAGAAACAATCATAAAGACATTTAGACTTATTTTCTAAGACTACATTGTTTTCTAGAATATGGAACACAGCCACCTAAAAGTCGATGAAGAAGTAAACAGACCTGCCTCCCAACTTATTAACATCTTAGACAAGAAAGGAGTTAACTGTTCGATCACCTAACAACATATATCAGGGCTACATACTTCTTAAGTTACTGGTACTGTGAATATTTTATAAAACATTAGTGGGACCTGGGAGAAATATTACTACTGAAATGGAAGAAGACTGACAGAAAAGTTTAAGCCAGAGTTCAGAGACATGTAAAAAGACATCCACTGATCCCACAAATAGAAGAGGGTCTACATCCCAGCAAAGGTTTCCCAGGAGCCCAGCACTGAGGGATGCACAGTTTAACAAGGAGAGGTGAAATGCATGTCAACATGAATACGTGAACACAAGCAATGCTCTCCAGGTATTCTCATGGAGGGGGAAATGGCAGAAACATCTACATGCTGGGAGTGATCTTAAGAGACTGAGCAGAACAAAGCATGGAGGGTGGGGGTAGCAGACAGGAGGAGGCCCAAGGCCCAGGACACAAGGTGACCAGAAGCACAAAGGCCTAAAAGAGCCTTTGCAGTGGCGTGGCTGGAGACAGTGCAAGAGGTTCTGCCGTAATCAGCTCACAGAGGAATGACCCACAGCACCGTTCTAAGGAGTCTGGGCTCTACCCTCACAGCAGGTAGGAGCCACTGAAATATAAGAGATTTGCTTTCTGACAAGAACATACGGAATTGGTATGTGTGGAATGGGTATAAAGGATAAAAGCCAGAAGCAAGGAAACTAGTGAGGAGCGCAAAGAAGAGAGGATAAAAACATGAACTCAGAACTTGGTAATTCAATTGCTGGAGGTGGGTCTTTGCCTCCTAGATTTCGGGTAGTAAGACAGCATTACCATTAGGTATAGGGAACAGAACCAGGAGGAGGAGGAAGAGCTTCCAGAGAAAACTTCCTTTTCTTTTAGTTCATCTCAGTTTGAGAGGCATATGGGACACCCAGCCGTGTAGGAATACAGTGGATTGCTTGGTATATAAAATCTACAGCTAAAATATAAAAGTTTGGGCTATAAATAAAGGTAGAGGTCATAAGCAAGCAGCTGGTAGCTACAGCCTTTTCCAAAGCAAGTGAGAATGCCAAGGAGAAATGATGAATGAAAGGGCCCAGGGCAGAGCCTAGTTCAGAGTACAAGGTTATGAAGGCACCAGCTTAAAATCCACAGCAATGACCCATACTAATCAGCAATATAGATTCATATATTTTACATACAGATTTTAAAGAATATGCATGTATAAAAACCTCATGTAAGCCTACCTTTTACATTAGGATGACCTATACACTAAAAAAGAAAAAGAAAAAAGAACTAGCAAACCTAGGACCCATATGTGCTTCTATCTAAAAGCTCTGTTTGTAGGCAATAAAGTCAGATGGTTACAGGATAAATTGCTACAAATAAAGAACTGTTTACTGAGACCTATATGTTGATGAAACTTACCATAACCACTCATGATTGCCTCATTGCTACTCAGGAAATAATGCAACATGTACCACTTTGGACAAGGCTTCTGCAAACTTCTACCTACAAGTTTTAAATCTAAAAGCAACTATAATTATACAATTCAATAGCCACTAGCCAAATTAATTAAAACTGAATAAAATTTAAAAATTCAGTTCTTAATCACTCTAACCTCATTTCAAGCACTCAACAGCCACATACAACAGGTGGCTATGGTATTAGGCAGTGCAAATCCAGAACACTTCCATCACCACAGAAAGTTCTATTGGACAACACTGCTATGGGCAATATTCTAACAGCATGAACTACTTCCAGCATATCATTATTTTTAATAAATAAATAATATCAACTAAAGAGTTTGGAATATTTTTCTATAAAGCCCACTACTAGAAGTTTCAAAAATAAGCTGTAAAATTATAAACACGGAGTGTATATTCATTTTAAATTTGACAGATGATTCCAGTGTCTGAATACCCTTTGGCTCAGCACACCTCAACTGGAATTCATCTTACTGATACAGTCCCAATGTCTGCAAGCAGCAATATATTACCCAAATGTGCATCAAGAGAGGACTTATTAATAACACCTGATAGAGGGCGCCTGGGTGGCTCAGATGGTTAAGCGTCTGCCTTAGGCTCAGGTCATGATCCCGGGGTCCTGGGATCGAGCCCCACATCGGGCTCCCTGCTCAGCAGGGAGCCTGCTTCTCCCTCTGCCTCTCTGTCTTTCATGAATAAATAAATAAAATCTTAAAAAAAAAAAAAAAAACCTGATAGATTATGGCACACATACAACACAACTCTGCCAGAAAGAATGAGATAAATAAGATTAAGAAAAGTCCATCCAGGATAGCATCTAACAGAATGAAGTACTTAGGCATAAATTCAACAAAATAATGTCAAAACTTCTACAGTAAAAACTAAAAAACATTATTGAAAGAATTTAAAGAAGACCTAAACAAACAGAAAGACATCCCATATTCATGGACTGTAGATTTAATACTCTTAAGATGACAATATGCCCCAAAATGATCTACACATTCAATTCAATCCCCAGCAAAATAACAGCCAGCTTATTTGCAGAAATTGACAAGCCATTCCTAAAATTCATATGGAAATGCAAGGGCCAAGAATAGCCAAAACAATCTTGAAAAAGAACAAAAACTGGAAGACTCACTTCTTGATTTCAAAACTCATTACAAAGGTACAGTAATCAAGACAGCGTGGTATGGACATAAGGATGGACATATAGATCAACGGGAACTGAGGGTCCAGAAATAAACCCTCATACTCCACAGTCAATGGATCTTTCAACAAGGGTAGTCTTTTGAACAAGGGTAGTCCCAACAAAGTGATGGGACAACTGAATATCCATGTGGAAAATAAAGGAAGACTCCTAACTCATGTCATACAAAAAAAATAACTCATAATAGGTCAAAGACCTAGATGTTAAGATCTAAAACTATATAAATCTCCTAGAAAACAGGTTCATCATCCACCATTAGAAAAATGAATATCAAAACCACAGCGAGATACCACTTCACAAGTACGAGGATAATAATCACAAACCAGTAATAATCAACAGGACAGGTAATAGCATGTGATGGCAAGGATGTGCTCACATTAGAAACCTCATATACTGCTTAGGAGAAAGGAAATGGTGCAGCCATTTTGAAAACATTTGAAAAACTGGAGGCAATTTCTCAAAATGTTGAAGAGAGTTACCATATGACCCAGCAATTCCACTACTAGGTATATAACAACAAAGAGAAACTAAAAATATAACTTGTAAATAAATGTTCAGTGCATCATTACTCATAATAGCCAAAAGGAACAACAACCCAAATGTCCGTTAACAGCAATAAAACAATCAAAAGGAATGAAGTACTTACAGGGGCTACAACGTGGATTATCTTTTAAAACATTATGGTAAATCAAAGAAGCCAGTCACCAGAGATCATGGTGACTGATTCCATTTCTACATAATTCCCAGAATAGACAGACGATCAACAGCTGCTTATGGGGATGGGAGGAAATGGGGATGACTAGTCAAGTGTAAGAGTTTCTTTCGAAGGTGATGAAAATGTTCTAAAATTAAGTGGTTGGTGATGGTTGCAAAACTCTAAGTGTACTGGAAAACCTTTGAATTGTACATCTTAAATGGGTAAATTTTATAGTAGGTGAGTTCTCTCTCAATAAAGGCGTTACACAAAAATAATGAGGCAGTTCTCTGTATACTAATAGGGAGGGCATGCCACTGATAAACACAAAGGTGCAGAGCATTTGTGTAAGGCAAGCCCATGTGTTTTACAGAGTCAAGAAGCACGTGCCTCGTGTTAGTATCTCTGGATGGAGCAACAAGAGACTAACAGTGATGGCTCTCTGCAGGGAAATGAACTCAATGACTGCTGATCAGGGAAAGGAATTAACTTTTCCAAAATTCCTTATCCTCCTTTCATACTTGATTCAATTTGGTACCATGGCATGCCTACTGAAATAAATTATTAACTTATAAAGACAGGAAAGGAAAGTAAGGAAAGAGAAACTAGATGCTGGGAAAGCAGTTCACGCCTATGACACCCTATTCCCTCCAGTTCACCTAGGGAGAATTTACTAAAGAATTCTAATTTAGAACCAGAGAGTTAGGATAAAGGTCAAAGTCCAAATGCCATGCAGCTTTCCCGTAGAAAGGCTGTGGTCAGGTTTGAATACTAGTTCTATCACTTAAAAATCTAGAAGAACTCAAGCCAGTGACAAGTTCTCTGGGCCTCGAAGGAAAGTCAGAGTGTGGTGATAACTGAAAGAGGTGATACATCAATCAGCTGGGAGGGTGCCTGTGCATGTGGTGGTAGGCAGTCTATAAAAGTGCATCCTCCCTTCCCTACCCACTGACTGTGTGGTGACAGTGAACCTGTCTCCTCCAGGCTCCAGCTGTGACTAAGACGTAGACGCTGACGCACCTCCTGTAGCACGGGTAGCGGGCCTCCGGCCCTCTCTGTTCATCTGTGACTGTACTAACGCAAAGGCCAGCATCAGTCCCACCTCTCATCCCCTCTGCTTCTGAACCCTTGTACTTCATAGTCAAGATCAGTTCAGAGATTTAGGAAAGTTTCACCAGGAGCTCTGCTGTTAATGATCACATATTTCTACAAGACAATAAGACAGAGAAAGGGGCTGTAGTGCTGTTATAACCATCTTTGAAGAGAATGATGTCCAACACGAATTTTTTAAAATTTTAACGAGTAGGGGAGCCTGGGTGGCTCAGTCGTTGAGCGTCTGCCTTCGGCTCAGGTCATGATCCCGGGGTCCTGGGATTGAGCCCCACATCGGGCTCCCTGCTCAGCGGGAAGCCTGCTTCTCCCTCTCCCACTCCCCCTGCTTGTGTTCCTGCTCTCGCTGTGTCTCTCTGTCAAATAAATAAATAAGATCTTTAAAAAAATAAATAAATAAATAATATTTTAACGAGTAAGCAAATTGCTTAATAAATCTTCTCCATTAACACATGACTTACTTTAACTAGGTCTTTTTTGACAAGTAAAGGTAAGCCCAGTCCTCGAAGACCTTGTGAGCTAGGTAGGGTTCCACACAATGGGCTTTACATATCAAAACTGCTCCCATATTAAAAATGATTATCCCCCAGAGGGGAAAAAATTCACAATTGCTGGCACAGAATTTTGATCACTGAAGATTTATGGTCCTCTCAATACATTCTGCCTCTCTGAAACTTCAGTTTCATTCATCCATTTTCTAATTTTAAATAACAGCTTTATTTCTGAAGGCAATTGTTTCAATTAGCTCTAATACCAACCTTACTGTAGGAATTGTGTATACAGTTCTTCAAAGATGTTAAAGCACATAAACATTATTTTTGTAGCAGTGGCCATTCTCAGGACTGGTGGATATACCTGAAGAAGCCATCAGAAAACAATTTCCAAGGAAACAAGAGATTCTGCAAGCACCAAATCAATCCCAGGGGGAGAGGCTCCAGAATAAAGTGAGAGTAGATGAGGATTCCAAGTAAGTGACTGGATATCCAAGGACAGGCTCTTGGATGATGTAAGACCAGAAGTGGAATCAAGCACCTAGGACCAGCCAGTGAGATGGACTTGGGATCCCATACTTCTTACTTGTTCAGATTAGTGTGGAAGGGCAAGTCCTCCCTAGAATTCGTGATCTCATGCTTCCCGCACCCAGAGTTAGCATCCGAATTTTCCATCATACCTGCCCCATCCTGGAAACCTCCCAAGCCAAGAAATTTGGAGTGCTTCTGGGTCACTGTCATCCCAGGACTCCTAGGAAGAAGTAAAAACAAATCTCTTGGGAAACAATGTATCCTCAATCAGGGCTCCTTGGGATTCTCAGTGATTAGACTGTGGAAATGTAATTTAACAATCTTTTTTCCAAATCATCACTTAAGGAAACAAAATCCTACGAGCAAGCCAAAAGAAATAATCAACAAAAAGAGATTTCAAATACTAGTGTTGTGGAATATAGAATATAAAGTAAGTTGTCCATAATGTCGATAGAATAAAGGAAATAAAGCATGAGCAGAAAAAAATAAGACTTAAAATTCACTGAAACTGATTAGACTAAAGTAGACTAGGAGACGGATCTGAAGAAATCACCTTGCACAGATCACAGGAAGATAAAGAGACTGAAAATATGAAAGAAAGGTTAAGACCTTCAGCAAAGGGTGAGAAGGTCTAACTTATATAATATTTGGGTTCCCAAAAAAAGGGAGAAAATGGAGGAGAGTCACTATTAGAAGAAATAATAGCTGACAATTCTCCAGAATTGATAAAAAAATGTAACTTCTCAGATTCAGAAAGCACAAAGTACACCAGATAAGAGAAACCACAGGTAGAGTAAAACTGAAGAACCCCAAAGCAAAGAGAAAAAAGTAGGGGAAAACAGCCAGATTTCCTACACAGAATGACATCACACTGTCACCAGACATCTCAAAAGAAAGAATGCCAATTTGTCAAACAACAGTAGTGTGAGATCACTGAAGTGTTAGGAGCCAGCAACTGCATTTTCAGTTGTATAACTAGCTAAAGAAAAAATACATAAGCACACCCACTGGGATGAGTCCTCTCTGGTACTGATACCCACTTACCGCATTCAGACTCCTCTAATCAGAGTGTGACGCATGGAGACAAGGCCCAGGAAGTGCATGTTTGGAAGAACACACTCCCCACCCCCCAACCCTTTCCCCAGACTCTGATGCACATGGTTCAAGGTCCGCATTTAAGAAACACCACTGTATGCCATGTCATCACCATAAAAATTAATACAAGTCTTTTGTTCTAATTTTCTGCATTACTTTAATGACCCTTTAAACAAGAAAAATCATGTTCATGTGCACTTTGGATATAGGTGTCAAGTAAATCCTTAGACAAATAATGTGCCAGTTTCATGTTCTCCAAAAGATGATGCAGAAAAGATAAACTGTGGCTAAAACAACGGAATAACTACTCAGCAATAAGAAGACAATCAACAATAAGTACAAAAACACGAACTAAAAGCATGTGCTAAGCGAAAAAAGTGCTAAGTGAGAAAGTCAAACACGAATGACTACATAGCACATGACCCATTTTTAAAAAGGCCAAACTACGGTGGTGGAAAGCAGATCAACGACTGCCAGGGGCTGGGGGTGGTGCTTGCTGCAGAAGGGCACAAGGAGACTATTGGTGGCGATGAGCACTACCTCATGATTGTGATTCTGAGGACACCATGTATGTGTACAATGCTCACAACTCACTGAACTGTACACCTCAAACTGGGAAATGTTTCCTGTATGTAAATTATACATTAATAAAGCCACCTGAAAAAAAAAAAAAGACCATCATTGCTGCCATTGAGTTCTCCCCTGTGAAATGCTCTTAACACAAGCTCCTGTCATACTCCAGCTGGTTACGGTCCAGGGCTCTTCACTACCAAGTATAAAACAGTGCAAACGCCTAGGTCGCTGACGTTAGTACACACAGCACTCAGTCCTGACCTTCGCCGCCTAGTGTGAGACGCCGCGCTACCTCGCGAGGGCAGTACTTAACAGGGGAGAAAACCAAAGCTTCAGAGCTGAACACAGGACGAGTCTTACCTAAGGTGGAACAGAAATTCAAAACATACAGTGGTGCTAAGACTAGCACCCATGGGGGAAAATACTACAAATGACTCTCTCTCACATTCACAGACAACACAGTCCCATTTCAGTGCGAGTTTATCGAATAGCTGAAGACTATCCTGAAAAACATCAAACTCCCAGCTCTGACAGGGCAGGGACTAAAGTACTCTACCAGTCTGAGCATCTCACCAACTCAGATCAAACAGAACACAGAGGGATATTCTCTCCCCTTCCCTGTGTCCTAAATTTTGTGATTCTACCCCGCAGTTCCAAGTTCTGCTTGATTTCCCGAGTACTGAGAAGGTACCCCATTATGTATTCAAGAAATATTTACTGAACTCTACTTTATTGCTAAAATGAGTAAAACATGTATCTCCATTCATGGAACTAGGAATTTAACAGATTATATCAGACAGGTATAAAAATAATATAAAACAAGGCAGACACTGGTTTGAAAAGATTATTTTCTTAATTAACACACAACATATTCAAGCAATACAGTTTCCAATACTGTTAATAAGGTCCAGGGGATACAATGACAAGAACAAAATACACAGAAAAGCAACAATGTTCTCTCTGGCCAGTTAAGTCCCAAGGAAGTGACAACTGAGGCTCACCTATGAGGAAGAACAAAAAAGTGATAGCGAGGGAAAGGATTTTCCTTCCTTTCCTTCCTTCCTTTCTTTCTTTCAAGATTTTATTTATTTATTCATGAGAGACAGAGAAGCAGAGGCAGAGGGAGAAGCAGGCTCCCTGCAGAGCCAAGGGCAGATAATTAACCCACTGAGGCACCCAGGAGCCCGGAAAGGATTTTCAGGGTAGGGAACTGCATGAGCAAGCCCAGGTATGGCAGCAGGAAAGGGCTTGTGCAGTTTTGCTGACACATAAGGGACCCACAGGAGAATACTGGCAGAAATTCTATGAAAAAAGGTTAGGACCAGATTTTGACACCCTTGAATGAAGAATGTGGAATTTATTTCTGGTAAGATATAAATCCCATGCAATATTTAATCTACTTTCATTTTAGAAGCTATAACACAATAGTTCTTAAAGAGGACTATAGACCAAAATCACAGAAAGTTTTTCCAAAAAACCAAAGCCTAGAACCAGGAGACTGTGACTCAGTAGGTCTGGAATGTGTCCTGGACACGAGTCACTAGGAGACTGGTACACACTCACGGTCAGGAATCACTGCTGTAAGGAGTCACCGCCGCCTCTACCAGATGTCTACCAGTAATGCACTCAAGTGTGCTTATGATTCAAACACAGCTGACCCCTGAACACTGTGAGTGATAGGGACAGCACCAGCCTCCACACAGTCAAAAATCTGCATGTAATTTCTGACTCCCCAAACACTTAACTGCTGCTGACCAGATGCCTTCCTTATAAACAGTCGATTAACACATATTTTGTATGTTATATATATTATATATTGTATTCTTACAAGAAAGAAGGCTGGGACAAAAATATTAATAAAATCGTAAGGAACATACACTTACAGGACTGTACTGTACTTATAAAGAAAAAATCCGTGCAAGTGGACCTGTGCAGTTCAAACCCACGTCATTCGAGGGTCAACTGCACAGGCAAACAAATATGAATAGACATAAGCAAAGAATGGCTGATACAAATAAAAATTTCTAATCCTCCAAAAGACTTCAGGAAATGGACCTCCCCTTTAATAATGCATATTTCTTAAAATTTACTACCCTCATCACCCACTTCAAATAAAAGCAATTCCATTAAAATATAAATAATTATATCCTTATGTATGAGTTCCATCTCAGAAAACCATAGCTAAAGAATGTCTAATTTATTTTTTTTAAGATTTTATTTATTTATTTGAGAGAAAGCGAGTTAAGCGAGAGAGAGAGAGAGAGCGCGCAAGCAGGGGGAGTGGCAGGCAGAGGGAGAAGCAGACTACCTGCTGAGCTGGGAGCCAGATGCGGAACTCGATCCCAGGACCCTGAGATCATGACCTGAGCTGAAGGCAGACGCTTAACCGACTGAGCCACCCAGGCGCCCCAAGAATGTCTAATTTAAACATGACTAACAGCATTTTCTTCTGTCTTTCCAATAATAATTTAAAAAAAAAGAAAACCCTTAAGAACAAAGATAATTGAAAAGTAAAAATTGAGGAAAAGAAAGTCAATATTTTTTGAAAACAAAGTGAATGGAGGAGATAACCATCAGGAAGAACACAGCAGCTACAACCAAAAGTCACTGCATAAATAGACACTGGCCAGAAACTGGTCCACCCTGGAACCACAAGAGCCTCAGCACTGCGGTCAGGGTTTGGCAGGAGGTGGGGGCGGGGGAAGGGCGGCTGGACTAAGCCCTGGCCCCCTCTCCACACACCCTCTGACCCTCAGAGGAGCCAGATTACAACTGTTCCTGAGGCGAAGACCAGACATTTTGGAGACGCAAGGCACAGAGGACACAGTGAGGTACTGGGATAAGAAGCAGTTTTGATGATGAACAGTGAGAATCTCAGACTCCTTACTCCACCCTGCTCCCAAAACACAAGCCCAGCTCCACCCTCTTCCCCTGGGCAGGAGTCTAGAGAATTCTTTATTGGAGAAACTGAAGAGCCCCACCCAGGCCAGAGCCATATACAATTACAACACAATTTTTTTCCATCCTTCTCTTCATGCTTTTTCTAGGATATGTAAGAGGATTTACATATCACCTACTGGATTCTCCCTTGATGAAGGTCAATTAGCTCCTCTACCAGGTTCCCTTCAGGCTTTCCAGTGCTGGGTGGTCCAACACTCTTTACTAGGTATGACCTTATGGTAGATGACCAAGGACAAGAGCTACGCCTTACTGCCTACTTACCTCGCACAGATGCCTACTAAGATAGACATGAAATAATATATGCTGAATGAAAAATCCAAATTGAAAAGGTGTATACCTGCACTTTCTAAATCATTATGCCTATAATACTCTGATTTCCTTACCTTATACTGATTCTGAACTTCAATGGAATCACAGAAATTTTCTGAATTAAAGAATGTATTTCCTAGTTCCTTCTTTCCCCCAAATATGCAGTAAATAATGAGGTTCCATTTGAAAATATAAGAAATTCTGTTGAATAGATACTATTTCAATACATTAGGAACTCATGAGTAAAGACTCTTAGTAATGACTCAGTCACAAACTGGGAGCAAGAACAGCAAAAATTTCCAACTACTGTACACTTGACCTAGAGGCAGACAAGCTAGTCTATTCATTACTACTTGTTAGGGAGAATTTTAAGACCTCAAATAATATGTGATTTAAATCCTGAAAAATGAAGTAAGATTTAATTTAAATGACTTATGTTTTCAAATCAGCAGACAAAAAACGAAATACTGCCACCCCTCAAAAGATGTTAATTATTCTTGTTTCTCCTAACCCTCGGGTCCATCTATAGTTTAGATGGTCTGACTTGTGATATCTAGCTCAATAGTTTGTCAGGATATGAAACACATCACTAAAAGAATCCAAAAGCAGCATACCATTCTAGTAGAATTTTAATTCTACTTTCACCTTAACCACTTGTATCTGTCAAGACACCCAGATTCCCGGCATTAATTTTGTCATCCCAGACTGTGGCTCATTTGTTTCAATTGGTATCGTGAAATGTTTAAGATGTTTAAAAGGAGCACGCTAGGGGAGGAACAACCACCACAAGTGCCAAAATAACAATCTTTTGATAATGGGGAGAAATAAGGAGTAGAAACTGATAAAATTATAAATCATTAGTTTAAAATATTTGCAGTATTTAGTCGGTAGAGTCAGAAAATGAATTTCACGTGAGTGAATTAGTCCAAGAGGTTTATTAATCCCGCTCACCATTTTTTTGACCAAGTAAGAAAATCTATAAACCATACTATACTGTTGCCTTTATATTCTTGCCTTTACAAACTAAGTAATATTTTACTCCTTTCAAAAAATCTGAGAAGTACAAAGTAGTAGTTAAGTGCACAGTATGGAAAGTTCACAGACCTCACTTAAATATTTAAGATGGGCCCTGTGGCCTTGAACAAGTCACTGTACTTCCCCTGCTGCGTACTGTGCTCACCCACCTCATTCGCTGGCTAGCTGCAGCAGCCCTCATGCCCTACTTTGGATCCAGACAAGCATCTCCAAGGGCCTGCTGAACCGGTGTGCAGAAACCTGTACGTTTCCTCTAGGATCTCAAACCAACATCACACCAGAGCCTACTTTCACCCCAACCACACCTGTCTGCCAAGATTGACGCCCCAGACCATTCTTCGAGGACTCTCTTGACTCCCAGTGCCACTTCTCCTATGGTCTATCTCTTAGTCACCCCCTGCCTTAACACTATCCTCCTGCACCCATCTCTGAGGGCCCGGCCCCTCCCCACGCAGCCCATCGCTCCCTTCACCAGAGCGACCTTGCCAAATTCAAGATACAACCTGTGGTAATTTCTGCTCAAAAAGTAGTATTTATTTTTCTTCAGATAACAAAAAAAACTTTTGTTCATTATTAAAAATATATAAATCAGGGGCCCCTGGGTGGCTCAGTCGCTAAGCGTCTGCCTTCGGCTCAGGTCATGGTCCCAGCGTCCTGGGATCGAGCCCCACATCGGGCTCCCTGCTCCGCGGGAAGCTTGCTTCTCCCTCTCCCACTCCCCCTGCTTGTGTTCCCTCTCTCACTGTGTCTCTCTCTGTCAAATAAATAAACAAAATCTTTAAAATATATATATATATATATCTCACAGATCTATAAAGAAACTATTTACAGTCCTAGTGTACAGAGATAAGCCATAATACCTCCATGCATGTCCTCCCAACTTTTACCATGTATACCTTACATAATTCGAGGCCATTCTTTTCATGACCATTTTCTTCTGTTATTAAAAACTCTCTAAATGCCATTTTAACAGGCATAGATTACATCATGACACACATCTACCAAAATTACTTAACCATTCCTTTGTTTCAAGCCTTGGGAGACTGCATATAATAATGTTTAGAAATATCTTTGGTCAAACATCTTTGTCTATATTTTACAAATTATTTTCCTGGGACACAGTCTCAGGAGTCAACTATCAGATCAAAGATTACAGACATTTACAGACCAAACACACTGCCAAGCTGCTGTACAGAGACCTGCACCCACTCTGCTCTCCTCACCAGGGAGCTTCTGTACTGCAGCACGGGCTCCACACAACCCCAGCAGCAGTAGACGGCTTCCTTACAGAAAGCAGCAGGCCCGTGCTACATAAAACAGTAAGGCACAGGGCGCCTGGGTGGCTCAGGTGGTTGAGTGGCTGCCTTCAGCTCAGGTCATGATCCCAGGGTCATGGGATCGAGCCCCACATCCGGCTCCTGGCTCAGCGGGGAGCCTGCTTCTCCCTCTCCCCCTGCCCATGCTCTCTATCTCTGTGTCTCTAATGAATAAAATCTTAAAAAAAAAAAAAACAATAAAGGCACTATAATCAACAAAGTATAAAACTCAATTCTTGAAGGAAAATTTGATCTAACAATTACTGAAGACAATATTCAAGCAATTTTATAAGCATTTTAAGCAGAAAACCATTTTTATTAACAGCAAAATCACTGATTACATACTTCAGTATGTATTCTGAGTATTGCTAACTCTTTAAACACTGTTCCCCCACATTCCTTGTAAGTTTTTCATCATTACTTACATTTTTGAGAAAGAGCATTCTGATACAAATACAGAAGCTGAAACCATAATAATGTGAATCTTAAAACATACTTCTAAAGACTTTCACTTATATGCAACAATAACCACACTAATACTGTATAGGTCTGTGTTTGTTTTATCGCGAACAAGACAGATACGGACCCTGACTTCCTGGAGTATTTTGCTGGGTCTACACTGGAATCAGAAAAAGCCAGCTAGGGCACCTGAGTGGCTCAGTTGGTTAAGCGACTGCCTTCAGCTCAGGTCATGATCCTGGAGTCCTGGGATCGAGTCCCGCATCAGGCTCCCTGCTCAGCGGGGAGTCTGCTTCTCCCTCTGACCCTCTTCCCTCTCGTGCTCTCTATCTCTCATTCTCTCTCTCTCAAATAAATAAATAAAATCTTTAAAAAAAAAAAAGCCAGCTAAACTCTAGTTACTGCTATGAGCCAGGCATTATCTAAATGCTTTCGCATTTATTCAAATACATCTTTTTAAAGACTAATTTCTTAAAAAGCACAAACAGCACAGAAGAAACTCTGACCACTGATGCAACTACTCTTTGTGCAAAATGACCTGGGCGTAAGGCGCAGTGGTTGAGTCTGGCACTGACCTGCACAAAGACACCCCAGAGGAGCTGTTGTCTCAGCCCAGGGCCCGACAGTCCAGAGAGGACATGAGACCATGACATCTCACAACCTTAACTCCACTTGCCCAGAATGGGCTCAAGGGCAATAATTTCAAAAAGATCTGTGTTTCTCTTCAGCTTAAAAAACAAAAAAACCTGCAACAACTATTCTTTGCTGTTGCCTTCCAGATCCTTTCCCAAACATCACCAAAAATGAAAAAGCATCTTCAGAAGAGGTTCCTGATGTGCTGACCCATCACGGGCTCTCCACATTTCAGTAATCCAGGCACAATATGGAACTGAAGGCCCCTCCTTTGCAATTCGTCCTGCCACACCTCTGCACCAGAATGCCAAATGTCTAAATATCTCCCACCTCCATGCAACCTTCTGCTTAATAAAATCCATTCTTCCTCACTCTATCTTGACAAATTACACTCTTCCTTCAACCATCAAGTTCAATTTGATCAACTCCCTGTGAAATGTCTGTGTCCTCCACAGATGTGAGGACAGTGCTTCCTGCATCCCACTGGCGTGTTAATTAACCGCAGACACATTCAGGCCCCCCACCTGCAGGATTAGCACCACCTCCAACCACCTGGCTCCTGGTTCCATGTCTTGCACACTGCAAAATTTCAAAGCTCCCTGTTCTTACTCTCCCCTGTGTTTCAGATAGTTGAGATGAAGAACAAAAGAACCCTGGATAACGCAGTTCTTGCTCCACAGGTATTCTGAAGATAGCAAATGTGCAAACATTTAATATTTTCTTTATTTTAAAAACATGAAATTATTTTGTTATTTTTTAAAACTGTCTACTAAATCCTTTTCTACCCTTAATGTTTAAAAATAAATACCCAAACATAATAAAATTATTACCTTATAATTCCGGATAATATATAATTTAAACAAACAAAAAGGTTTTTCTGGAAATCACATCAATGCTTTATTAAACCACCTGACCAATGAAGGGTTCACCACCAAAGGGCTCATGCTATCATAAATTATTTTAAGGGAGCATTCAAAGCCACTTAATGTAATCCTACTCACTGAGAACCATTATCTGTTTTCTTTAAGTAAAAATACTCAGGAGCAACATTTTATCTTCATAAAGTAATAACTGAACTTCAAAAGGCACTAAAAACTGTGAAAGATTCAAATCCTCTCTATGCTGGCCATGGTACACTTTTTCATTCAACAAATATTCACGAAAGACCCAGCATGTGCTGTGCACTGTGGGGGGCACTGTACTAATTTACAAACAAAGGGAGAGACCATAGGAGGACAAGCACAGAACCACTCCTGTTTGCGTCTTTGAAGATTCTGCAGTAACAGCTCCAACACAGAAAGGCAGATATAGAGAAGCAAAGTTGGTTTCCATTCCCCTACCAGGTGCATCTCCAGCACGTTCCCACAAAAAATCCGTTTATATGTATGGTGTTGGTTCGAATAGTCAACTTCGGATTTTATCAAAGTTCCTTCATGTTGCAGAGGAAAACAATAAAGTAATAAAAGAATAAATGCAAAGCTGGCTTCTGGAAACCAACTGCAACGAAAACAGAAGTTAACATTATAGACCAAAGACAGTGAACAATTAAAAATTCTAATGTCCGGGGGTGCCGTGGTTCAGTGGGATAAAGATCCAACTGCTGATCTCAGGGTCATGAGTTCGATCGCAGCATTGGGCTCCATACTGGGCACGGAGCCTACTTTAAAGAAAAAAAAAATTCTTTTAATGTTTGAGAAAGTAACGCCTAAAACAAAAAAAACCCCAACAGATTAACCCAATACCTAGCGGTACATCTAAAAGTTCTGTATATACATGTAAATTGTATCATGATGCAAAACCAATTTCCTATTGTCATCATCTCCAGTATCTCTATCATTATCCAAACAGGTACTTTGTTATACAACCTGAGTACCTTTCTTTGTTCCATCTTTAATTCAAAAATCACCTTTTTAATCAAAACCAATAAAAAGAAATACCACTCTGTAAACATAAAAACAATGATTATAAAATTCTAGTTTTAGTTCTTTCAAAATGGAATCAAGCAGAAATGACGAGCATAATCATCTTCCTATAGAAAACCTGACCTACTTAGGTCTCTGCATTCACCACCTATAAGCTGATCCAGCTCTTCTGTTTCCCCTTCCGGGGCTCAGCAGAAAGGCTTCTCTTTCTCCCTCTGCCTGCCGTCCCCGGCTGTTGTGCGCGCTCTCTCTCTGTCAAATAAATAAATTTTAAAATCCTTAAAAATAAATAAAATAAACCTTTCTGCCATTGAGATAAAGCAAAAATATATTTTTACAGATTTTATTTATTTGAGAGTGAGAGTGTGCACAAGTGGGGGGAGGGGTGGCAGCAGAGGGAGAAGGAGACACACACACACCCCACCCCCCGCGTGAGAGCCCGACACAGGGTTTGATCCCAGGAACCGTGGGATCATGACCTGAGCCGAAGGCAGACGCTTAACCAACTGAGCCACCCAGGCGCCCCAAAGCAAAAATATTCTTAACGTGATGAATACAACTCTGATGACCTGGGTCCTGCTTACTAACCTAGCTTCACCTCAACACCTTTGGTCCTTTTTTCCTCCCTCCCTCCATACAAAAAAGGTATGCCCACATGCAATGTTAACAAACTGTAACACTTAGTCACATTTGCTTCAGATCTTTTTAGGTTAAGGACTAACTTATTACAGACAGACTTGAAGACCCTCAGTTCCTAACCCCAGCCCACCCTTCTACGGGTAAGCTATCCCGACATTAAGATTCATCATTCCGGGGCGCCGGAATCGAGCCCCACCTCGGACTCCCTGCTCAGTGGCGAGTCTGCTTCTCCCTCTCCCTCTGTGATCTCTGTCATTCTCACTCTCTCTCAAATAAATAAATATCTTTTTAAAAAAGATTAAAAAAAAAACAACAGCATAAAAAAATGGAATAATGTAGAAAAGTGTGACTGATTTAGTATGAGTATTGTTTCTTTAAACAAATTTCAGTTCTACATGGAAAGATCTGTGTATGCAGTGGATCACAAAAGAATAAAATATGGAACCCACTGCTTGAAGGTGTATACCTAGAAGTAAAAACTCTAATCAACAAGCCATGCACATCTTCAGCTCTGGTACGCTGGTAACGTAGGTAATTATCCACCTGGAAATGTTCTTTAAGGCATGAGGTAGAGCTTTAGTTTATCCCATATGGATAACCAATTGTCCCAGCAGCATTTACAGACTAATAACGTCCACATAATATTAAATCACCCTTCCCTCTCTCATTTTATATTCCAGGGCTTTTTTCTTTTTTTTTTAGGAGAGGAAGAGTACGCAAATGAGTGGGGCAAGGGGCAGAGGAAGAGGGAGAGAGAGAATCTCAAGCAGACTGCGCCCTGAGTGCAGAGCCTGAGGAGGGGCTCAAGCCTAGGACCCCAAGATCATGACCTGGGCCAAAATCAAGAGTCGGACACTCAATCAACTGAGCCACCCAGGTGTCCCCATATTTGATTGCTTTTATGTCCTCTGTAATATTCTGTCATTTTCTCCAAAAAGATCATAAATAGCTTTTGTTGGAGTTATTTCTAGGAATTCAGAGTCTCTATCCTTTCCTCAAAGAAGACTTTAACCCACTCTACCCCATGAACACACCCTTCACTTGTCATACAGTTACGGTTGGTTCAAGTTTCAGCTTGCCACCTTCTTCCATTTTGGAACATGCAGAATTCTAAATCGAACTGCAAACTGCCAGTTAAAAATACATCTTGCCATTATCCCTGTTGTATATTTCATGAATTTGGTATGTTTATCTACCGTCGAAAGTGAACTAAACATCCTCCCTGACCTGAAAAACTTTAAAATGTTTACTTGCTAAATCAAAGTTAAACTTTTCATGAGGAAAAAAGCTAATCTCAAGACACACATGAGCTTAAATATAAAAAGGGTGTTAAAATATCAAATCAAGTGATTCCCTTTCCTTTCTGAAGCTTTCATAATCATGTTAATGAAGCTAAATTTACCTAGAACACCGCCACCATCCAGAAACTGTCAATAAACTTTGGCTTGCTTTTCTGTCTGTAAAGAAAGTGGGTAACTGAAGACCCCATTTGCACTAGAGAATCACTGCTGCTACTGTCCCCGGAGCCAGCTACAGAAAGAGACCAAGCAGCAGTTAGGGTCATCTGCCCCAGTAACTTTCTATTTAAGATTCATACTTAAAGCCACGAGTTGTTCCTGTCTCTTCCACGTCCTGGACAAAGTGTGGCAGGAAGGCTTCCCATCATCTGACATTCTCTTATAGGTAACAGCCATAGTGCTCCCCAAAGCCACTCTTAAGCATGACACACAACCTATATTTTCACTCACAACATCCAAAACCTTCTAAATTTGGTGAAAATCTGCCCAGCCATTTTTTACATTGTAATTACAGATACAAAGAATTTTATTTATAAAGATTAATAGGCTCCATGTAGAAAACAAGCACTCTTCAGACCTCTAGAGAACAGAGAGAATACATTCAGTAAAAATATCTGCCAAAAAACCATATTGCACTTATTTCTTATAAGAATTTTCTTATAGCTGAACTCACACTTCTAAAAAACATAATAGATTAGTGAGGTTCTACACCTGTAGCGTCTAGAACTTGTCCAACGTAGCCATTAGCCACATGTGGCTATTTAAATTTTAGTTTTAATAATTTAAAAAAATAACCTAAAGACTCAGCCGTCTTACCAGCTACATTTCAAGGGCTCAACAGCTACACATAGGGGGTTTGTTTACCACACTGGACAGAGTGTTTCCATCACAAAGCATTCTACTGAACAATGCTGCTGAATTTTTTTTTTTTTAAGATTTTATTTATTTGACAGACAGAGACACAGCAAGAGAGGGAACACAAGCAGGGGGAGTGGGAGAGGGAGAAGCAGGCTTCCTGCCGAGCAGGGAGCACGATGCTGGGCTCGATCCCAGGACCCTGGGATTCATGACCTGAGCCGAAGGCAGACGCTTAACGACTGAGCCACGTGGCGCCACGCTGCTGCAGAATTTAAAAGCTGTGAACAGTGCTAATAAAATTAACTGTGTTTTTTAAAGATTTTATTTATTTATTTTAGACAGAGAGAGTGAGCAAGTGGGGGGGGGGGGACAGAGGGAGGAAGATAAGCAGACTCCGCACTGAGTGAAGAGCCTGACACAGGGCTTAATCCCATAGCCCTGGGATCACGACCTGAGCCAAAATCAAGAGTCAAACACCCAACCGAATGAGCCCCTGTGGCGCCCCAAAGTTAACTTTAAAATATAGTTTTATTACCAAATACAAACTTCTGTTGCATCTCAGATTCTAAAGACCTCCAAAATATGGTAATAAGTATGCCGAAATACTAAATCTATTTCATTTTTAATGTTTTGTTTTTTAAAGATTTTATTTATTGATTTGACAGAGAGAGGCAGCGAGAGAGGGAACACAAGCAGGGGGAGTGGGAGAGGGAGAGGCAGGCTTCCCGCGAAGCAGGGAGCATGACGTGGGGCTCAATCCCAGGACCCTGGGATCATGACCTGAGCCGAAGGCAGACGCCTAACGACTGAGTCACCCAGGCGTCCCCATTTTTAATGTTTTTAAAGTTTGGTTTTTTTTTTTTAAGTAATCTCTACACCCAAACATGGGGCTCGAACTTACCACCCATAGATAAGAGTCACATGCTCTTCTGACTAAGCCAGCTTGGCACCCCTAAATCTATTTTAAATAAAGTAAATATAAAATCTTATTTGCCTGTGAAGCATCTAGGGATTATATTTATTTCCCAATATACAAAAACAAGAGAAAAAAATTTTTACTTTAAAAAATACTGTGTATGTGTTCAAGGAAGAAACAAAATTCATGCTTTAAAAAGATTTCCATGTCACCACCAGCAAAGACCCCCCCCCTCAAAAAGAAAGCTGTTTTTCCCCCCTCCCAAGTTTGGGTCAAATCCAAAGAATACCCTGACCGCAATATAAGGATAAGAGAGCAGAGACTGCTTTCTCCTGCATCAGGAGCAAATCATTTCTCATTTCTCACTTCCTCTACCCTTCCGCCTTAAATTGCTGCAGACGCCTTAGCGGCGAGTGGTGACGGCTGTGACTTAACTGCTGCTTGGTCCTTTCTCCCCCAGAATCAAAGGCACCGTAACTCCCAAGCTCAATAACTGAAAGCAAATAAAGAACTCTTACAACTCAGTAATAAAAAAGATAAATGACTCAATCTAAAATTGAGGAAAAGTTCTTAACAGACATTTCTCAAAGACAATAAGCACATTATGGTAAGTAATGATGCTCAACATCATTAGCCATTGGGGACATAAAAATAAAAACCACAGTGAGATACCACTTCACACCCAATAGGATGGCTATAGTAACAATTAAATAAAAGCCAGTAACAAGTGTTGGCAAGGATGTGGAAAAATTGGAAATCTCTCACACTACAGGTGGAATGTAAGTAAGTACAGCAGCTTGGTAAACAGCCTGGCAGCTCTACAAAAGCAGAAACATAAGCATTACCATATGACCTAGCAATTTCACTTCTAAGTATACCCAGTAGAAAAACAAAAAAATACATCCACTCAAAAATTTGCACAAGAACATTCATAGTAGCATTAATCAAAAGAGCCAAAAAGTAGAAACCCAAATGTCCATCAACTGATGACTGGAGAACAAAATGCAGTGTATGTATGCAATGGAGTATTATTGAGCAGTAAGAAGGGATGAAGAACGAATATATGCTATAATATGGATGCACCTTGAAACGTTATGGTAAGTCGAAGAAGCCAATAACCAAAGACATGGTTCTATTTGTATAAAATGTCCAAAATATGCAAGTTTGTAAAGAAAAAAGCAGATTAGGGGCGCCTGGGTGGCTCAGTCGTTAAGCGTCTGCCTTCGGCTCAGGTCATGATCCCAGGGTCCTGGGATCAAGCCCACATCGGGCTCCCTGCTCCGCGGGAAACCTGCTTCTCCCTCTCCCACTCCCCTGCTTGTGTTCCTTCTCTCGCTATGTCTCTATCTGTCAAATAAATAAATAAAATCTTAAAAAAGAAAAACCAGATTAGTGGTTGCCTAGGGCTAGGGGCCAATGGGAAATGGGAATGACTGCTACAGGAGACAGGATTTCTGTTTGGGGTGATGAGAATGTTCTAAAATATACTGTAGTGATGGTTACACAATAGTGTGAATATACCAAAACCACTGACTTGTACTTTTTAAATTAGTGAACTATATACGCTATGTGAATTACAGCTCAATGTTATGTATATACGTTTTTTAAGTAAAATGAAATGCATAGCTTATCATTTTCCTATTAAGCTTACATTGTTCACTTGAGGCTTTATAAGGGGAGATATGGGGCTACCAGCAAAATGAAGTAAGCCAGAGAGCTTGACAAAAATCAGGAAGGATCTGAGCCCAGGATTTAACTGGACATTATTCCAAGGCTTTAGCAGGGGATAAGAGGCTTATGCCCTCCCAAAATCCACGTCCCTGAGTTTGAAGACAATCCCCCAGAAATTCTCCCCAAAGAGCCCCTAAAGCAAAGCATCTCTGTTATTTTCTAACCTCACCCAGGGAAATTTCAAGGTACAAAAGACATCAAGTCTGCAGAAAATAGTTAAAGCATGGATACACAATCAACAATCAGAACGTAGGTCTGAACACTTTCACTGCTGAATGGACATTAGGGATGCACAGTCCTTTATCTTTTCTGTGTTTCCTCCCTTGGGTTCCAAATTCATACTCTGGCTTCAAAGATTATAAAAAAGTTTTCAGAAACACTTCATTATGAATTTGGAAGAATTCAGGTGCACCCTCAAATTCTGCAACACCCCCCAAGATCCTAAGGTCCCTTCCAATATTTAAAAATTTTATCTCTTTCAACAATCCAACTATTCTTATTCTTGCAACCTCAAAAGCCACATTGTGCCTCAAATCCAGAATTTTTTCACAACTCAGAACCCATTACACATCACAGATATTGTCACCTCCAATTCCAGTTTCCCCTCACTGCACATTTATAAATACATTATTATAAATTATAAATACATTTATGTATTTATCTACTAGTCAATTCATAGACATCTGCAAGAAAACAAAACAAAACATGTTCACCTACTTCTCCACTTCCTATTCTGGGCAGATACCAGAAAGAACATGAACTCCTGTGTCCATGCCACTAGTATAAAAAATGTAACAGAAGTATTATATGTAATAACTACTGAGATTAAATGAGTGCTAGGTTACATCCTAAGGTCTTAACATATGTTTATTCATTCAATCCTCTGTACAACACTACCATGGATAGCAATATTATCCTCCCTTTTGCAGAACAGAAAAACAGACCAATCTGATCTAAGCTGGTAACTGGGGGACCCAGAATCCTATCAAGGAAAAATAACGAAGTTAAAGTCCAGCAAGAGCGTTTAATGAGTCTTAAAACTGTAATTCTCCCCACCTCACCCTCCTATAGCCACCTTTCCTTTGAATTACTATACCCTTACCTCATCTGCTGCCAAACAAACACCATATGCCATAGACCACAGGAAATCCCTTTAAGGAAAATTCGCTGCTAGAATCTTTATTGCCATTAATTGAACCAGTAATTCTCAATAGTACTTTTTAATTACAGAATATATTATTAAGGAAAAACATTTTAGATTTAATGTATTTACCTTGTCACAGTTCTTCTGTCAATCAGGTAAAATATTAAAAGCATTAAAAATATAGTAATGGAATTCCCTCTTCCAGATTGTAGGGGAGAGGGGGTAAAAACTGAGTAGCTACAGCATACTTCATTATACTTAATTATCCAGAAAATGCAATGTCCTATACTAATACAAAACAGTTTCTTAGAGGCCCACGAAGTCTTTTTTCTTTTCTCTTTCATTTAAAAAGATCTTATTTGAAAAAGCACAGCAAACATCTCACAACCTACTCTGATCCTCAGAGAAATGAGGAAGGGGTAAATAACTGATATAGGCAAATTTCCACACTCACAAGCTATTTTCAGTATTTTTAATCTACTATTTTAAAAAGGGAAGGTTTTAATAACAAAAATATGAATGATGGCCAAAACCAACATCCTAAGTTGGGACGGGGAGAAGTGACACCGGGAATGGATAGAGCTTACTGCATGTGGAAAATTAACTTGCTAGGAGAACAGTACAGTGCCTGGATTTAGAGCTTTTGATGAACACTTAGAAAATTTACCTTTGAGGCCTGCGAGGCACGTCAACCCTCCTGAAAATATCTCTCTCCCAAAAATGTTTAAAACAAAAACTTCTGACACTCCAGTATCTGGATACTAAAGGGAATACGAAAGATGTAATACAAGTTCTTCAGATATGTGGTAACAGCCCACAGAAATGATACTGGAAGAGGATATCAAACCTCTTTTTGTTTACTTTGGAGTGAATTAATATACACAGTCATTTATCTCTTTTATACAGAAACATTTAAGTCTCTGCTGATTAAGTGCCACTACTGCTCAGAGAAGCAGCAGCTTCTTCGCTGCCTTTTCACTGTGGAGTCGACGCTGGAACAACCCTGGCCCACCAACAGTTGTTTAAAAAGCCGGTACCCAAGAGAGCAAGAAACTGCAGGGCACCCCGAAATGTGAAGGGACAGAGCTGCTGTAAAGGGCCTTCCCTTCTGTGCTAACATACAGAAAATGCAGACACCTACATACCTCCCCTTTATCACATCAAACATCCAGCTTTAAGCTTTGCTAGGACAGAGATAATCCTCTCCTCCCCTCTCATCCCACACTCCGCCCCACAGATGGAGAGGGAGTGCAGGACTAAAACGCTGGAGTCCAGGGTCCATGATCCTAGGACTGGACCAGGTCCTGGTTCAATTAATGTACGGCACCGAGGCCATGAGGTGAGAGGTCAAGCAACCACACAGAAGAGCATCTGCGTATACTATCGAGTAAGAGCGGACACACAAGCCGCAAGGCAGAGTCCCTGTCACAGGAATGCAGCCCAGAAGCCATGGCGAAAACCTCAAAACGGCTTTTAATTTAAGAGCTAAATGGTTGTGACGAACGTCAAAAGGACTTAGCGATGCAGGAAGGTCTCAAGGCGGGTGGAACTGAACTCGCCCCGACACACGGGGAGAGTCCAGGCAGGAGTGGGGAGGACATTTTCTAATGGAAGACTGAGCCCGCTCTTCCAGCCTTAGAACCCGAGAGCACAAATGAACATGGTCTGACAGCAGGACAACACAGTGCTCAGTCTGAGCAAGAGTACCTGAGGCTCAAAGTAACCAAAACCACAGAATCCTTTAACGCAAGGAAAGGTACTCCCTTAACCAATGATAAAGATACTTAGGATGTGTCAGACTCTGACAGACATGGAGCAGTACCTACAGCCAAGGTGGGCAGGGCACTCCAGCTGAGCAGCGGCCCCAGCACCCACGGGACACAACAAACTCAACCGTAACTACGCTGGAGACACCAGCTGGAGACCAGCACGGCCAGGCTCTAAAATCGGTAGAAAGGCGAGAAAGCAGTAAATGGAGAACAGGAAAATGACAAAACCATTTGTGCCTTAGAAGGATTAATGTGACACACGTAAGTAAGATGCCTGCAAGAACACAGGAGGCTGAAATGATCTACCCAGAGCATGGATTTACTTTCCTGTAAAAGGCATATATACCAATGAGATGCCCTTGATTTATCTTTCACATTTGTTTCAAGTTGTCTTTTTTTTTTTTTTTTAAGATTTTATTTATTTATTTGAGAGAGGGAGTGAGAACACAAGCATTAGGAGAGGAGCAGAGGGAGAAGACACCCGCTGAGCGGGGAGCCTGACACAGGGCTCGACCCCAGAACCCCGGGATCATGACCTGAGCCTAAGGCAGATGCCCAACGACTGAGCCAACCCAGGCGCCCCGTTCAAGTTTTCAAAAACAACCACACACACAGATAAAGGTACACTGACAATGGCACTCGTATGCTGCTAATGAACATAAAATTGCTAAAATCACTAGGCAATGTGTATCAGAAACCTTTAAAATGGTCTATCTTGTGACTTTTCCTTAGGACTTTGTCCACGGAAAACATTTCAAACATTTTGCTGTTAAAATGTTTATAGTAGGGGCGGCTGGGTGGCTCAGTCGTTGGGCGTCTGCCTTCGGCTCAGGTCATGATCCCAGATTCCTGGGATCAAGCCCCGCATCAGGCTCCCTGCTCGGCAGGAAGCCTGCTTCTCCCTCTGCCCCTCCCCCTGCTCGTGTTCTCTCTCTTGCTCTCTCAAATAAATAAAATCTTTTTAAAAATTAGACACACCTTAAGAAGACTTCTATTTCAGTTATAATCAGATAAATGAGATATTTTAGTAAACTCAGTTATGTAAAAAGAAAAAACAGACAAGAAAAAGACCACAGATGTATGTCAGTAGTTGCCACTGGAATGTCAGATTGTGGGTAATTATTTTAAGAGACAGAATTGAACAAAGACTGTTTGCAACAATGTAACTATGTTAGTCAGTAGCTAACATTTCACCTATGGTTAAAATTGCTTTTTGATCTATCCAGAGATAATGGGGTATAAATTAGATAAAACTCTTCTATCTCTCTTAAGAGATCTTGAGTCCCTATGATACACTGAAGACAAAACTGAATAATAAGCATTTACTGATGCTTAACTGTGACATTTCATTCAATCCTCAATATAACACAACAAACTAATTATTATTTTCAATTTCTGGAGACTGAGAAAGAGGAAGTAATTTTCACCAGGTGAGAAATCTAAATAGTAGCTAACAATCCTTCAAACCAAGACTGTCTATAAAACCCATGCTCATTACACCTGGTTACGAATTACCCCAAAGAGAAAGCTTTAAAATAACGTACACATTAATGGAAGGAATAAAGCAGCAAACAGAAAGCAGAAAAGAGAGGTGCACCGATGTTCAGCCTGTACCAGCTGCTAGGAGGCAGAAAGAGAGTACTCTTAACCTCGAGGGTGGGGCGGGGGAGGGAGATGGGAACGGGGTTTCAAAGAATACAAGAAGCCCACAAAGAGAAAGGCATGCTAGACCAGTCCTGGCAGAGAAGACAATGGAGTTTTTTTTTGAAACTGCAAAAATTATTTGACAACTACTCCCCCCCAAATTTTTGGTAAACTTCTAGGTACAGAGGTGAAACAGTCAAATGTTTTACTTATAATATTTAATTTTTAATTTAAGCATATATAGTGAAATGCACGTTATAAAATATTTAGATTGTTTTTCTTACATTCATGAAGCAAGTTTATTCAAATGCTTCATATGCATCTTTGTCATTACTGTATCCATCTGCAAAGCCAATTCTTTAGTCTAAAGTGGGTTTCCACATTAAAGCATCTTTTATTTCTAAGCCTTTTGCGATAGTTTTTGTTCGTTTTTATTTAAATAAATATGATACTGCCTGTGGAACTGTTGTCCCAAGTCAGAAATAAGCATTCATTTGGTTTTCCATTTGATTTACAAACACACCACACACACACACACACACACACACACACACACACACACACAATCTCCACATCACAATCACTTATTGGTTTTGCTTTTTGAGTGATCTTTAAAAGGTGTTAGACAATCAACACTTGCAACTGTGAGGAATATTACAAAATCAGTGTTAAAATGCCTTTGCCTTTTTTACTACTTCCACTAGTGAATTCTAAAAATATCTGAAATTAAGCACTGATTAATATCATTTTGATTTAGAGTATGTCATCACAAAAAATTCTTTGCTATCCAAAATAATGTCCTTGAGACAGCCCCCCCACCCCCAACATGAGAGATGCTTGCATTGCTCTTCCTCTGGGGGATAACTTCTTAGGACGGGGAGTACTCACCTTACAACGAAGCACTACTTCTACATTAACTTAAATACACGTAACAGGAAGGGCAGGGAGAGAAACTTAAAATAGGTTTGACCTAGATCGAAATTCTCAAACTTTGGCATACATCAGAATCTCCTGACGCGCTTGTTAGAGCTCCTGGATCTACCCCAAGCTTCTGTTCCGCAGGAATGGGATAGGGTCTGAGACGTTCCATTTCTAAAAAGTTCCCAGGTGATGCCAGTGCTATTAGGCACCACACTCAGGTCCAGATTTACACTGGCCCTTGTTCATGACATTAAGGGTTTTGACTGGGTCCTTAGGTTATGGGGAATCATTGACGAATTCAAGCAGGGGAAATGACATCACAAGACTTGTGATTTTTAACATATCACTCTGACAGCAATATGGAGAATGGAGCTATCAAACATAACACATTTCACTTATTTTAACATACATGTTTTTCACATTTATAATTTCTCATAGCAGGATGCATTTTGCAATCAATGGTATAACAACATAGTTTAATACATAGTGATTTTCTTTCTTAGTGGCATGTCAAATAATGATGTGTATTATAATTTACGGATAGCTGATTCACTGAAAAATCATCTCTCTTCTCATACAGCAGTGCTGTAAGAGGGAAAAAGCTGGTTTTATTCCCATTTTACAGATGAGGAAACAGATTTTAGGGCAATGTAAGAGACCCATCTCAGATCACACAGCTAGTAAACGATGGGTCCAACCCCAAACCTTTGACACATAACCAAACATCTTTCCCCTAAAATGATACTGCTGACCACAGAGACAGAGAGGAGACAAGGACAAACCGAGGCAGCAGCACACACCCCAACGGGGGTGCCGAGGAGCTCCTATGGACACCAGGTGTGAGATACCAAATTTAAGCAGTTAAGATGAATCACTTCAAGATTTTTATTAAGGAGCTATAAATAAATGAAAAGAGTCAAACGAACCACCTCCACAAATGTAGAGATAGAATCCGAACAGCAGTTTGGGAACGCTGTTTCACACAGTGCTGCAAGATGCGGAATATGACATAATGTCTCTGAGGAAACAGACAATGGTTTGAGGATTCTCTTTAAATTATAGCAGGTGATACAGTGCAGTCAGGTTTGTGCCAAGACAGGCCCTGGGCCTGGAGAACTGCCAGAACACCATGCATCATCAGCTTTCCTGAGACTACCAGAAACTCGAGATATTCACAGCAACACACAGAAACAATTCTGAAAAACAAAACAAGCAAAATAACAACCCACAGTCTTTATGCTTTTGATCAAATTTGGTTTGAAAAGTGACTTTCTGGCGGTTGTCTGGGTGGCTCAGTCAGTTAAGCGTCCGACTCTGGATCTCAGCCCAGGTCTTGGTCTCAGGGCCGTTGAGTTCAAGCCCCATGCTAGGCATGGAGCCTACTTAAAAAAAAAGAAAAGGAAAGGTGATTTTCTGAAATACCACTCTGTAGGCTGCCAAAATGATTAATCCTAAAACGTAAAGAAAAAAAATAGAAAATCTAACAAATATTTTTGTCATAACATCCTGCGTACCACTCCCTAGTGCAAGTCTACTAATAAAAGATCCACTAAATTATGCAACCTACTCACCGCATTCTCAAAAGACACTTACACCTTTACTTGGATCAATTAAATGTTGTAACTCCTAGGAGAAGAACGTGCAAATATCATGTTCATCAAACAAATCTTCCTTACTAAAACAACTAAAAGTTCAAAGGGGCAAACCGTTTAAGCTGGTAATTCTTCTGGGGCCCAAACACTTTTCGTCCCTGAAAGGAACTCTAAACATTACTTAAATCTCACATTCCACTTCTGATTAGAAAAATGTAAATCAGACTTAATTTTGAGGCCACAAACTTTTTCCTGTAATTACCATGTATGTTTAAAAACTTGAATACCTTGACTCTGCTAAGTGAAGAGTTCTCACACAGATGGGTCCTGCCACCAGACATGAGACACTTGGGTACTCTATTAAAACCACAAGCCAAACTTTAAGAACCTAAGAAAGCATATCCCAGAGCAATTAACACAAGAGATTTCTATTTTCTTGCTTGGTTTTAGGTTCATTATATACACGTAAATGTTTATAAACAAGCCAATAACAACAGCAGTACATTCTGACAACTAAAGAACTAAAAAAGCTACATTATTAAGTTTGAAACAACTCATGAGCAAAATAACCTAGGGCTAGAGGCAAAGCATGTATCTAAATCAACCCCTCTATCAAAATAACTATTTCCTACTCCTCCAACCAGGCAAATGACAAGAGGTTCTAAGTAAGCGCTGAATCATGCAGAGTAAACAACAGCAAAGCAACACTACTTGGGACTCTCAACTAGTGGTAATTAATGATCATTTTCAAATCAAAGCAGATTCCTTTTAAAGATGAGGCACGCCTCCTTCAAATTCCTAAGAGAGGAGATATCAAGATAACTAGACTATTATTATTGTTGTTGTTGTTATTATTCTCATCTCTTGGGTGTGGCTAGATGATAAAAAAACTTCACACGGGAGTCCCCATACAGCTCTGCCTCCCAGTCCTGGAGTAGATGTGATCTGTTCCTGCTCCTTTAAGGCCAGAGCACAGGCCCTTGGCCCAGGAAGCACCACCAGGGCGGGAGGGGTCCAGCTACCCAGGTGGGCGTGTCCAGGAGCCAAGAGGCCCCCAGGCCCACCCAGCGTCTCTCCACTACTCCTCCAGCTTTTCTGTTGTTCCACCACCTACATCTGTGACCCTGTGACAACATGGCTTTGAACTGTAAAAAAAATCTCCCCATACATGGACCAGAGATTGTTTTCAATAAATATAGTGAAAGATTTTTGGAGATTTTTGACAATTTGAATAACATGCAGACAAACTGCATGGCCGAGAAATATCCAAAAAATTTCAGAAAAAATTAGGTATGTCACAAATGCATAAAATATATGTAGTTACTCGTCTATTTTATCATTTACTACCATAAAATATACACAAATTATTAAAAGTTAAAATTTAGGGGGCACCTGGGAGGCTCAGTCGGTTAAGTGTCTGCCTTTGACTCGGCTCAGGTCCTGGAGTTGAGGCCCAGGGTGGGCTCCCTGCTCAGCGGGAAGCCTGCTTCTCCCTCGCCCTCTGCCCCTCCCCCCCTTCTTGTGCGCTTGTGCGCTCCCTCTCACTCTCATATAAATAAAATTCTTTTTAAAAAATTAAAAATTTATCAAAACTTACACACACTTACAGACTGTACATGGCGCCATTTGCAGTCAAGAGAAATGTAAACAAAGATGCAGTATTAAATCCTAACTGCGTTAAAATTAACTGTAATACACCCTGCACTACTGTAATAACTTCAGAGCCATCTCTCCTGCTAGTGCGGGGAGCTCTCGTGTGGTGAGCAGCACCTTAAAGTGCTGGGTGACCCTCATCACAGCACAAGCAGGCTGGCTCTCCAGGAAACGCTGTATCTTGGTAAAAGTGATCTCTTCCAATTCTTCATATATTTTTTGTTGTGTTTAGTGCCAGACCATAAACCCTGAACAACACCGTGGGACCCATAAGAAGTGCCACTGATGAGGCAGGAAGCATGACCTTACAAGAAAAAGTTCAACTGCCTGGTATGTGCGTGGATTGAGGTCTGCAGCTATGGTGTCCACCATTTCAAGATAAATGAATCCAGCGTAGGGACTGCTGTAGAAGAAAGAAAAGTTGAGGAAGCTGTCACTGCTGCTATGCCAGGAGGCACGAAAACCTTGGACTTTCTGCAAAATACATTTTTATCCCGTACTGAAAAATGCAGCTTTTATGGGGGTACAGGATGGCTAAATGAAAGACATACCTCTAAGACTAACAGGATTCAAGAAAAAGCCAAGTCATTACATGACAACTTCAAATAAAAGGCAAGTAAACGATCTAAAGCTGGAAAATTTAATGCCAGCAAAGGATGGTTTGATAATTTTAGAAAGAGATCTGGCTTTAAAAAAAGGTTAAGAAGAGAAGCAGCTTCTGCCAACCAAGAGACAGCAAATGACTTCTCAGGCGCCATTAAGAAAATCACTGAGGAGAAAGGATATCTGCCTGAACAGGTTTTTAATGCAGACCAAAGGGCCCTATTCTGGATAAAAGTGCCACAAAGGACATTTATAAGTAAGGAAGAGAAGCAAGCACCAGGGTTTAAGGAAGGAAGGAAGGGTCTACCTCTACTGTTTTGTACAAGCACAGTGCTGTTTATGATCACGACCGCCCTTATCTGTAACACTACTAACCCCAGAGCCCAGAGGGCAAAGATAAACATCAGCTGCCAGTCTTCTCGTTGTACAGCAAGAAGGCCTGGACAGTGAGAACCCCTTTTTCTGCATGGGTTTCCCTCGAGCTTTGTCTCTAAAGTCAGGAAGTGCCTTGCCAATAAGGGGCTGCTGTTTAAAGGTTTTTTTTGATTGGACAATGCCCCCTGGCACCCAGAACCCCCCATGAGATCAGCACCAAAGGTATCAAAACGGACTACTTGCCCTCAAACACAATGACTCTAACTCAGCCTCTAGATCGGGGTCATTAATGCTCATTACACATGGTGATGTATAATGGAACGGATTGTGAACACTATGGAAGAGAACCTTGACAGAACATCATTAAAGGTCTGGAAGGATTACACCACTGAAGATGCCATTGTTGTTATAGAAAAAGCCATTAAAGCCATCAAGTCTGAAACAAGACATTTCTGCTGGAGAAAACTGTGTTCAGATGCTGTGCATGACTTCACAGATTTATGACAGAGCCAATCAAGGAAATCATGAAAGAAACTGTTGATATGGCAAAAACCAGTGGGTGGGTAAGGGTTTCAAGATACGGATCTCAGAGAAACTCAAGAGTTAAACTGACACCAGAACCACAGGAATTAAGAGAGGACTTGATGGAGACGAGCGCTCTTGGATACTGCTAGATGGTGAGGAAGAAGTCCCAGGAGAAGCAGCCCCAGAAAACAAACGGACACTGGACAATCCGGCAGAAGGGCTCAGATTACTCAAGACTGCTTTTGATTTCTTTTACGACCTGGGCCCTTGTGTGATATAGGCCCCGAAACTAAAGTAAATAGTGCAAGAAGGATTGGTACCAGACAGAAGCATGTTCAGAGAAATGCAATATAGCAAAAGAAGTCCAACGTTAGGATGTATTCCCAGAAGGTTACACCCAGTGTGCCTGTCTCTCCAGGCTCGCCTCCCATCTCCTCCACCTCTGCCACTCCTGAGACAGCAAAACCAACCCCACCCCTTCTTTTACTTCCTCCTCAGCCTGAGCAGCCCGAAGAAGACAGGAGGAAGACTTTATGATGACCTACTTCCACTTAGTGAACAGTAAACCACCACCAAGCCGTAAAGGTAATAAGCTCATCTGTGGGGTATGTGAGTGTCTGTGTGTGAAAATCTAAGAACGGTAGGGACAACCACCATCTGAGACATGTCTGTGTCGTCACCATCATCACTGCCTACGTATTCACCATAAAGAACGTTGTGTGTCCAAGACCTGCATGGAAGTGGATAGCCTATGCTTATGTAGGCATAAGGTGAGTGGTAGTTAATATAAAATATTGTGCTGATTTTCTATTTTATAAGTCTGCTTTTTAAAGAATTACATTACTGTACAGTATGGCCTCTCTCCTTATCTAGAGGAACTGCTCATCATCCTATCATCACAGGTACGGGATTTTTTTAATGTAACCAATGTTTCTAATACTGTATTATGAATGACTCTAATACTGTATGGCACAAAAATTTTATAACAATGCATTCACTAACGTATAAGCTAGGCTACCATGAAGCAATTGTATTGCTTACAGTAGGCTATATAAAACAAGCATATTGCTGCTTCTTCATTATCAATGCACGAAGCGTTATACCTGTAATAAATATAAACTACTTTTTCACATTGTTTTCATTTTTTGTAAAGATTTATTTATTTATTTGAGAGAGCGTGCGCAAGCACACACAGGTGAGTGGGGAGGGGCAAAGGGGTGAGGGAGAGAGAATCCTCAAGAAGGCTTCCTGCTGAGCACAAAGCCTGACACAGGGTTTGTTCCCAGGACCCCAAGATCATGACCTGAGCCATAATCAAGAGTCAGATGCTTAACCAACTAAGCCATGCAGGCGCTCCTATGTTTTCATTTCTTTCTTTTTTTTTTTAAGATTTTATTTATTTATTTGAGAGAGAGAGAATGAGAGACAGAGAGCACGAGAGGGAAGAGGGTCAGAGGGAGAAGCAGACTCCCTGCTGAGCAGGGAGCCCGATGTGGGACTCGATCCCGGGACTCCAGGATCATGACCTGAGCCGAAGGCAGTCGCTTAACCGACTGAGCCACCCAGGCGCCCTGTTTTCATTTCTGATGTCTAGTGTTAGTAATATGTGTAACAGCTATAGTGTTTTGTATCATGTAAGACCATATTAATGCAGGTACTGACAGACAATTCATATTATCAACAGACGACATAAACTTATGCTATTGACAAATACAGTACGGTACTATAAATATATTTTCTCTGCCTTATGATTTTTATAACATTCTTCCTCTAGCTTACTTTATTGTAAGAATACAGTATTATTTTTTTTTAAAGATTTATTTATTTGACAGAGAGAGAGATAGCAAGAGCAGGAGCACAAGCAGGGGGAGTGGGAGAGGGAGAAGCCAGCTTCCCACGGAGCAGGGAGCCCGATGCGGGGCTCGATCCCAGGACCCCCGGGATCATGACCTGAGCCGAAGGCAGACGCTTAATGACTGAGCCACCCAGGCGCCCCAAGAATACAGTATTATAATACATGTTGTTTCAGGATTTCTCTTCCTTTAGTGCCCCCAGTTCTTGGTCACACAGCTTCGAAGAATGAAGAGGTAGACCAGACGAAGTGGTGGGCAGCAACGCAAAGTTTACTGAGCGATTGTACAAAGCTCCCTAAGAGGGAGGGGACCTGAGAAGTTTGCCACTGGAGTTCCTAAGTCTAGGGGTTTTAAGGTTTTATTTATTTATTTGACAGAGAGAGACACAGCGAGAGAGGGCACACAAGCAGGGGGAGTGGGAGAGGGAGAAGCAGGCTTCCCGCCGAGCAGGGAGCCCGATGTGGGGCTCGATCCCAGGACCCCAGGATCATGACCTAAGCCGAAGGCAGACGCTTAATGACTGAGCCACCCAGGCACCCTAAGTCTAGGGGTTTTTATGAGATTGTTGGCAGGCTGTTTTAATTTGGCTAACCCTCCATGCACCTGCCACCCAATCAGGTTTTTGTCCACGTACTCAACTCCCTGTCAGGTAGCTGTTCACATGGGAAACGGTGGAGGGCTCCTTCCAGAGTGGTATAGAATAACAGGATGGGTTTTTTTTCCCTTTTAAGGGTAGTTTCCTCTTAGGACAGGGACCCCTTCCCCACATGCCTTTCTTCTGACTATCCTCCATTACATGTAACATACAAGATGTGTGCTATATCAGTATCAGTAAGGGTTCGTCAACTGTAGGCGGTTAGTGGTTATGTTTTTGGTAGTCAAAAATTATATGCAGATTTTTTACCGTTGGGGGGTCAGCACCCCTAACTCCCACATTGTTCAAGAGTCAACTACTTCAATCATTCCAATAAACTGTATTTCTTAGTTAAAACAGACAAAGTCAGGAGGCACCTGGGTGGCTCTGCCAGTTAAGCATCTGCCTTTGGCTCAGGTCATGATCTCAGGGTCCTGGGATTGAGCCCCACATCGGGCTCCCTACTCAGCGGGGAGCCTGCTTCCGCCTCTCCCTCTGCCACTTTCTCACTTTCTCTCTCAAATAAAAAATCTTAAAAAAAAATAGACAAGGTCATTTTATATTGCTTAGAATGCAAAAGCCTGATTGATAGGCTTCACCATTACATAGTCTCCATTTTATTTTTGTTAAACAATCTTTGAAAACTTCTTTAGTTCTTTTGTTTTGGTTTTAATAACACAATCATTTTTAGTAAGAAGCTGGAAAGTAGAGCACATACACTGAAGAATGTAACATCGTTTATAATCCCACCATCTAGAGAGACAAAACCCTAATCATTCTGGAACATCTTTCCAAGCCTTCTGCCCAAATGGACATTTTGACCCCAGAGAAGAAAGTGTGGACACAGTAACCACACTGGAGATCTATGAAGACATTAAGCCAGGGTGACCACATAATTCATCATTCCAATACACTTTTCAGAGTGAAGGGGCTTCTTTCTTTCCTTTCCCTAATAATAAGCCAAGAAAACATACTTAAATTGGGGCTATCCTTGGCAAACCCAGGTGTATGGTTGTCTTACATATCTGAATAGTGCAGCCTACTGATTAGAAACCTCTACTTTAGAAACAGTACCACTTGGGCGCCTGGGTGGCTCAGTTGGTTAAGCAACTGCCTTCGGCTCAGGTCATGATCCTGGAGTCCCGGGATCGAGTCCCACATCGGGTTCCCTGCTCAGCAGGGAGTCTGCTTCTCCCTCTGACCCTCTTCCCTCTCGTGCTCTCTATTTCTCATTCTCTCTCTCTCAAATAAATAAAATCTTAAAAAAAAAAAAAAGAAACAGTACCACTCATCGGAAGAGGCTATGAATTATAAATTATTCTTCCCTAGCACGATTTATTTTTATGAACTGGCAAAAAGGGGAACAAGAAGATAAACCTTTCTATGTCCTCACAAATCCAAAATTTTAAAGAAAAACATCTTAGAAAACTACAATTAGCATCAGAAAATGCAAAACACAGCTATCACTCCTTCCCTCTTAAATCAGAAAAAATGCTGATCCAATTTGTCTTTGCACAGGAAGTCATTCAATAAAAAACAGAGAACAAAGGACTTTTTCCTGAATTATCAAGGCACCGCTGAAGCAGTACGTCCAGTTCTTCACAGCCAAAATAGTGTATCTTTTAGGGTTTTCTTCCCCCTTTAATTTTAAGTAGGTCAGAGCCCTTAAGAAGGCTGGAGGGGAAAAACAGCCTGAACATCAAAATACATTGTTTCTAACAGACTCCTAGAAGCTGACAAGAAGTGATGGGATGAGAGAGAAAAAATTAAAACATCATTAACAGACTCTAATTCAACAGAAGCAGACAGAAGAGCAGGGCTTTACATAAGACCGTCCAAGTATGGGAAAATCAGAGTACAGATTCAAAAACAGTGATACATGGTTGATGAGAATAAGAAAGCCAGAGTCCTTGAGCTCTTTTTTTTTCCCCTCCACCCCCCCCCCTTTTTTTTTAAGATTTTATTTACTTGACAGCACAAGCAGGCAGGGCAGCAGGCAGAGGGAGAGGGAGAAGCAGGCTCCCCGCGGAGCAGGGAGCCCGATGCGGGGCTCGATCCCAGGACCCCGGGATCATGACCTGAGCCGAAGGCAGACGCTTAACGACTGAGCCACCCAGGCGCCCCTCCCCTCCCCTTTTTCAATAAGATCTTGCTTTGTAGCAGCTTTTGCTTCTGGCTTTCTGCCTCAGTCAGCAACTGCTCCTTACCTACCGGCTAATATTTCCTTTCCTTTCATCAGGTTCCTCTCTGAAGATGAGTCCTGCTCACATTCCCCACCTCCACTGATCATATTTTACCTACAGGAGAGTTAAGTTCAGTCTCCGAATCAAATACTTTGGGCTCAGCCTAAAAGGTCTAAAGTAAATTTCTTATAAACTTACTTTTATCCTTTTAGATAATAAGTGAAATAATAATTTTATCTGGAAGCAATACAGAATGAACACACTTTAAAACATTTCTTGAAACTGAGTCCCAAGAATACACAAAAGTATAAAAATACATGTGAGGCACTACCCTGGTTTGTACAGTTCTCTACGTAAAAATCCTAGACAGAAATTACAAACAGGCAGGGATAAAGGGAGAGAGGGAGGGAGGAAAGAAGGAAAAAATTTTAAGTTTAAACATATATGGTAGTTTCAGAAAAGTACAGGATGAACTAACAGCTGACCTTTGAACCTCACTTGCCTCTAAAAATGGAAAGATTACTGGGAAATGGGAAAGAATACTGCTTTGAAACAACATTTTTAAAAGTGTATTTTTCTCATATGTTGTGTTTGAAACATGCTCTTGATTCACTGGAGGCCTTTACTTACCACAAATGAAAATATTTACCTGGTATTTACCTAAATGCTTATTTATCAGTATTTTTAACCAGACCTGTATTTCTTGAACACTGGCCTGTTTAAGATGTTTAAAGTACCTTTGGCAGTACAACTCCAGTTCTCAACCTGCAATGCTTTATTTTTATTATCATTTTGTTTGTTTGACTTTTAAAATATGATTAAGAACCAGTTTACCAAGTTGGAGGAAAGAATTTAAAGGCAAAAAGATACAAGAACTGGAAGTGAAAGCATTGAAATGGTGTCAGAATTATAAAATGACTTTTTGAAAAGAGATTGTATGATAAGGAAGGGATGTAAACTTCATTTTGTAATTTTGCTAATAAAGAACTCTAATTCTGACACCAAAATTAGATGGTAACAAACTGAGGTACAGAACAGGACTGCGGGCTAAATTTAGACATGCCCTCTCTGCGGCGTCTATCAGCTCCTAGACCATTTATTGAATGGTTAAATTCATGATTTCAAAAAATAAATAAATAAATAAATTCATGATTTCCTGACTGGTATACATTATTATATTTGCTTTATACACATACAGGAACTGGGGCCCAGAGGTTACCTACCTGCCCAAGGTAAACAAAGCAATTCAGTGACTGGCCTGATTCCAAAGCATGTGATCATAAAACAAGACCTCCTACTACCTCTTGAGCATCCACTTTATAAACATTACCTTCTTGGACATTATCATCTTTATTTCAAAGATCAAGAGCACTGGGGCGCCTGAGTGGCTCAGTCTGTGAACCGTCTGACTCTTGGTTTCAGCTCAGGTCATGATCTCAGGGTCGTGGGATTAAACCCGGCATCAGGCTCCTCACTCAGCACAGAGTCTGCTTGTCTCCCTCCCTCCCCCTCTGCTCCTCCCCTCTCCCTCTCCCTCTCTGTCTCATAAATAATAAACAAACAAATAAGAAGAAAACCTAAAACTTAAGTAGCATGCCAAAATTTCGTTTCTGGTCCATGGCTCCAGAGCCCATACACTCTTTCCAATATATCATGCTGCTCTCAGTACTAACATTCTATAAATCTATCACCGCAAGATGATCCCACCCCCTTTGCGAACTGTGATTCCTGCAGGATGGAGATCAAGTCAGATTTGATCTTTTGTTGCCAAAGCCTCTCTTCCTCCCTTCCCATGCCCCATTGCCTCTTCCAGCAAAATGATCCGACAATTCTCAAGGATTTACGTTATTATCAGTCACTCCCTCTACCGCCCTTCTCAAACAGATAACTGGAAAAGCTTAAAGACATTAGAAGGAATTCTTCCCCAAGAAGAGGTTATCGGGGGCAGGGCCACTGTCAACAGTCTGCCATAGTCTGAATAACCTTACTCCAAGTCCAAGGACCAAATCATATATTGACGTATTTTTAAAATAAAAATTCAGTATTTCCCGCTGTCATTTCTATTTTGTGCCATTACCACCTGATTTACAACAGGCAACATTTCTAAGTCTGCCACTTCATCTATAAAATGAGCAACATCATCTCAAAGACTCTTCCGATTTTAGAGCTCTAAGTTATCTCAAAAAATCCCTCTTCCTTTGCCTGTTTATGAGAAACAGGCTGAAAATTTATGGAGGCTGGAGGGCAGGGTTGTAGATAAAACCCCACAGTAAGTAAAGCACAGTCACTATTATTAGGATCCACCGTATATACAAGGATCCACTCACAGGAAAACACATAAAGTCCAATCTGAAACAAGCAACATAAACAATCCAGACTTGTACTTTGCCAACCCAAAATGAATCATCTATTTTTAGTTCACATCCACTCAAGACAGGGCCTAGACTGGCCTGCAGCAGCCAAATGAGGAGCCAACTGGGCTCACCAATGAATCTTAGGGCAAGCTGGATCTCTAATCCTTAAGAGTAACTTTTGGCTTGACTACAGCTATAACCTGAATATAAGAACAGAAAGCTCTGAAGGCTTTAAAGCTTGCCAAGGAAGTAGCATTTCAAATATTTAAGTCTACTTCCCCATTTTATTTATTCTGGTAGAAGGTGTGGCCAAAGTTCAAAAAGCCTGGACATCTTTACATTCTAATCTCAATTTTCCAGTGTGAGTCATTTTACAGTTGAGGAACCTGAGAGGGAGCAAAGGTGACCAAGATTAAAATTAAAATCCTAAAGTCACTTGCAAAACAACCTTAAGTAGTAAATGGTGAATTTAGGGTTGTAAACAAAGCTGAGAATTTTAATAAACTCTGAATTGAGGAAAGGTACAAAATTTTAAATTTCAATTATTAAGATAATTATCTACAGAAGACATTGATAGTTGCAGTTCAGCCAATAACCTGAAGTTTACATGGCCTCAACAAAATTTCCTCAACCAATCCAGGAGTTGTGCCCTAGTGTTTTTCGCTGCTGGCATCAGTCAGACGCCAGGGAAAGAGCACGAGACTAATAGCGTAAGTTCAAGTACCAGTTCTGCCATTGGGATGCCTCCAAGGCTTGTGGCTCACAGGTAATTCAAACATCAGGTAGGTACTTCAGAAGAAAAGACTACTACCAGAAAGAAGCCGCTGGAGATCCCACCAAAGACAATTTGAGGGTTCCCAAACACAGGAAGGTTGGGTAAACAGCTACAGAAACAAATATTTAACAAAGCTTTTTAGAAGAGAGTAAAATAAGGGACTACAGCCCAATACTGTCTAATACAAAAGACAAAAATAATCTTTTCTCAGAGAAAACTTCCTTACTCATTGGGAAGGAAATTTAAAAACTTCTATTCAAATAAACGTTTGCGTCTACTATAAGGGCCAGAAGATGTGTTAGGTGCCAGGAACTCAAAGATGGATAAAACTCTCTCTCTCTGTCTATTGGGCTGACGGGCAGCTTCTCAGACAGATATATCAGTGGCTTTCTGGGAGACACAGAGAGAAGGACACGCTGCGGAGGTGCTGGAAGGGCAGCTCCAAGTGGGGATGGCATCAGAGCGGCGAGGTCCATGCAGTGGGAAGAGCACCCATGAACACAGCAAGGATGGCAAGACCGAGGTGGCAGAGCAGCGGGAAGCACAGGGAGGGAGCAGCACACAGTAAAAAGGCTTTCTCAAGCTAGACGAGTAAGTCTCTTTTAGGAATGCAATCCTGGAGGTGGCACAATGGGCTTGGACAGGCTAGTGGCAGTCAGGAAGGAGATGAGCAGCACTGGAGGTCGGGGCGCAGAGCAGCTGAATAAAAGCAGGGCATGAAGGTCACAGGGGAGCACACGATTTGGAAAGAACCTCTGCAAGGAAACTGACAGCACCCAGTTACCAACCAGATGTGGACTGTGAGGAAAACTGAGGAGATAAGGCAATGCTGCGGATTTTGAATCTATAGAAAGTTATAAATACTCCCTTTTTTTAAAAGATTTTATTTTATTTATTTGAGAGAGCGAGAATGAGAGAGAGAGAGAGTACATGAGAGGGGGAAGGGTCAGAGGGAGAAGCAGACTCCCGGCTGAGCAAGGAGCCGGATGCCGGACTTGATCCCAGGACCTCGGGATCATGACTGAGCTGAAGGCAGTTGCCACCCAGGGCTCCCCAATACTCACTTTTTTTAAATTAAAATGAGCAGTGTAACAAAATTTAGAGACAGAAGGGCCATTCCTGGTCACAGTGGGCCCCCTAATTTGAGCTTGACACTTAAGAAGTAACATGAACAAGAAATCTGACAGGACAGTGGCTCCAGCTGCTGCTACAAAGAAAAGCTGAAAAGTTACATACACAGTTGAACTTTGAACAAGGCAGGGTTGGGGCGCCAACTCCTGTACAGTAACTTCGGACTCCCGCAAAATTAACTACTAATAGCCAGGAACCCTTACCGATAACCTAACAATTAACACATATTTTGTATATTATATACTGTATTCTTACAGTAAGGTTAGGCAGAGAAAAGAAAATGTTAAGAAAAATCATAAGGAAGAAGAAATACACTTACTGTATTGTAAAAAAAATATATATATAATTATATACATATATATTATATTATCTATATCTGTATCAGTGGACCCACATAGTTCAAACTTCTTCAAGGGTCAACCGTCCACATCAGCAAAAAATCCTCACTATTTGCTGGGGCTAAGATTAGGGAACTTCTTTCTAACCTTGTATAGACCTTACAAAATTTCCTTGTTGCCTTCTTTTTTTCAAAGATATTTATCATGTTCATTTAAACCCACAGAGGCAGGGAAAAATTTAGCATTAACATTTAAGCACACAGGGTAATTTTTGTCCTTCATTCCAGAGCCCCTAAGGGCAACCATATACCAAAAGGATGACTTATTCCTCTCCTCCCTTACAACTACATTCTACAAGACAGAGAAGGGAGGCACAGATCAGCCATATAACCCATCAGCACAGTCAAGAAGGATTAAACAAGAGAGACTTTGGTTTATGGTATGGTTTCAAAAGACACTGAGGTAAGTGATGTAAAGTAGGCAGGTAGATATATATGTCTGTAGCTCAGAATGGAGAGCTAAGATATAAATTTGGGAGTCACCAGCACACAGATGGCACGGAACACCATGGAAACACATGAGATCATCTTCAGAGAGAATGCAGACGAACAGAGCAAAAGACCTAGGGCAGAGACCCTGAGGAAGGACCAACATTTGGATAAGGAGAAACCAAAGAATTTGAGGACGACTTTTAGTTCATCTTCTATCCCAACTTCTTTACTAACCAAAAGTAGAAACCCTTTTTTTTTCAAATATTTTGTTTATTTATTTGACAGAGAAAGACACAGTGAGAGCAGGAACACAAGCAGGGGGAGTGGGAGAGGGAGAAGCAGGCTTCCCGCAGAGCAGGGAGCCCGACGCGGGGCTCGATCCCAGGACCCTGGGACCATGACCTGAGCCGAAGGCAGACGTTTAACAACTGAGCCACCCAGGGCCCCCCAAAATAGAAACCTTTTTGTATTAAGTGTATCTATGTATTTCAGCGCCAGATATTTTGAATGCTGAAGACAACTACAAACTTTACCAATTTCAATAAGTGGCTAGTTAGTGACAGTAATCTTTCATTTGCCTTGAACTGTCAGAAGTTAAATCTGCTGATGAGTGACATTTCCAGATAAAGGAAGCTTTTCCCTTTACATATATAGCTCATAGCTCAAATGCCTTCAAGAATCAGGTAGGTGAGGGGCACCTGGCTGGCTCAGGTGGTAGAGCAACCGACTTGATCTTGGGGTTCTAAGTTTGAGCCCCATGTTGGGGGCAGAGATTACTTACAAATAAAATCTTTAGGGGCGCCTGGGTGGCTAAGTCAGTTAGGCGTCTGCCTACAGCTCAGGTCATGATCCCAGGGTCCTGGGATCGAGCCCCGCGTTGGGCTCCCTGCTCTGCGGGGAGTCTGCTTCTCCCTCTCCCTCTGCCTGCCGCCCCCCCCCACCCCGCTTGTGCTCTCTCTCTCTCTCTCTCTAATAGATAAGTAAAATCAGAAAGAAAGAGAGAGAGAGGGAGAAAGAGGGGGGGGGAGAAAAGAGAGAGAGAAGGAAGGAAGGAAGGAAAGAAAAGAAAGGAAAGGAAAGGAAAGAAAGGGTCAATCAGGTAGGTAAACGTGAAGCACTAAGATACACGATGGTCAGTGTTGGGTCCTTGTCCTGCGGGCATGGGTTGCAGCCTCCCCTTTGGGCATCCAAATTCAGTGTATTGTAGAGAAAAATGAAGGGTCCTGGTACTCACAGTACCATGTGAACTGGAAATCAAAACCATGTCTCCAGGGGCTCAGAGCTACAGCACAAGGCTGCACATAACAAAAGTCTTTCTTCCTGCCATTACCCATTTTTGTCTACAGATGAAGTACAAATCCATTCAGTGTTGTAAAAAGGAGGCACTTTTTAAATTAACGGAAAGCGTGCCTGGAAAAGGTTCCAAACTCGGTGACTGCCGGGAGGAGTGAAAGATGAGCAGGAGGAAAGTACGAGGAGCTTTCCAAACTGTATCACTGACCACCAAAGCGCAGTAATACCTACACGGCTACTAAAGAATCATCAAAGTCCCCTATATACAAATTAAAAAAAAAAAAAAAAGGAACTACACCTTTTTTTTCCCCAAGATTTTATTTGTTTATTTGAGAGACAGAGAATGAGAAAGAGAGAGCACGAGAGGGAAGAGGGTCAGAGGGAGAAGCAGACTCCCCGTCGAGCAGGGAGCCCGATGCAGGACTCGATCCCGGGACTCCAGGATCATGACCTGAGCCGAAGGCAGTCGCTTAACCGAGCCACCCAGGCGCCCAGGAACTACACCTTTTACAGGGTTCTCATTTTATCGTTCGAAGTTCTTAACCATTAACTGAACAAAACACAGTATGACACTGTAACGGCACCTAACAAAATGTATTAAACAGTAGCTGAAATGAGGTTTGATTCTTGGTATGAGAACGAACGGACTCTACTGATGACCCTTCTTACCCTCTCCTCAAAAGGCTCCACTACTTAAACGAAGCAGCTTCTGTGACTCCAGAAGGTCAGAGTCACGGGTCCTCTGGCCTAAGAAAATGCATAATGCTCTTCAGACAGAACAGATTTGGGGTTAAAAAGCCCTGTCAGGCCAGGATGGGCAATAAAAGGGAAGAAGACAGCAGAAGTGTGACTTCTGTCCACAGGAGCCCGTTACCTTCGCTTTGTTCTGTGGCTACTACCACTGGCAGCCAGGGCTCTCTGCCTCACTGCTGCTTATACACAGACGTTGCTGGAGGAAGACAGGAGGGGTGCACTGCACGTTCTTACTAAATGCAGGCAACCTGACTCAGGACACCTTGTACGTGGAAACCCTCGACATCCTTGTCGTTCAGGGCACCCTGAGGTGCAGAGGGTGGGGCTGTGACTCATGCTGTGTTACAACCCCGACCACCACCCAGAGCGTGACATCGTCAGATCATAAACACACTGGTTTTCTTACCTATAAAGTGAGAAAAGAGCCATCTACACTACACATCTAGAAAACTGTTTAAAGAATTAAATTAATAGTGAACAGGAGAATGCACTATAAAACAAAAGCACTGGAGTTATTTCTTCTATTCTCTGGCTAAAGCAGAGCTAAAAAAAAAAAAAGTCCTAGTATAATTTAAAATCACCATTCCTGGTTTTCTTAAAGAGAAAAGGAAACCGTCAAACCAATTTCTTTGTACAATGCTCCAAGACTCTAAATTTCTTAACTTTAAGTACTGAAAGTGATTGGCTGCAAGAATCTAGGGGTGCCTGGGTGGCTCAGGGGGTTAAGCATCTGACTCTGGGTTTCAGCTCAGTCATGATCTCGAGGTTGTGAGATCAAGCCCCATTTCAGGCTCCGCACTCACCGTGGAGTCTGCTTCAGGTTCTTTCTCCCTCTCCCCGCTCTACAAAAAAATTTTTTTAATTAAAAAATAAATCTTAAAAAAAAAAAATCCAATGTGGAAGCTTAGATGAATCACTTCATCATTTGGGACATCAGTCTTCCTCATGCAGAAAAGAAGCATGGAGGATACACCGGATCTCCAAGCTCCTTCCTTACTGTGATGTTTTTTTCATTCTATTCATCTATGTACACCTGGTCAAAAGAACTAGTGAAATGCTGTTGATTAGTTAATAAAAATGAATCACTATAACTGACTTGCATCACTCATGAATGAACTTTTACATTCCACCATCTCAACTGTATTAAAGTTAGAGGGGAAATGACAATTTTAGGGGCACCTGGCTGGCTCAGGCAGTAGAACATGCGACTCTTGATCCCAGGGTCTTGAGTTCAAGCCCCACGTTGGGTGTGGAACCTACTTTAAAAAAAAAAAAGGAAGAAGAAGAAAATGACAACTTTGGTAATGTGGTGATTCCTCCTAACATTCCTTTCAATAAGTGTACAAGGTGGAATGACAGGCGATATGATGTGTAAATCTTTGATTTCTTCACATGAGCTCTTGTCCACATGCCTCTCTCAAAGCATGACCATGTTGCTGAGCTACATGTTATTCTAGTGTTCAAAAATACATCATTTTGTACCACATGCCCTCACATGCAACAAACGATACAAAGAACGCTGATGTGTTGCATCAGTGGATGAAAGGCTGGCTGTGCCGGACTCACGGGGGACATGATGTCAGTCACCACACAGTAATTTCACATTCAGAGACATACAGGATTTACCTCACGCACATGGAAGGTGTGATACCGCTGAACTCTTGGTGGAAATTCTGAAGTTCAGAACCACAAAAAACATCAAATCCTATGAGGTAACTAGACAGAGCCTCATCTTTAGAAAAAGTTAACTTCAGTACATCTACTTTACAACATTAAACTTAAAGAAATTTCTTGGAAAATGCTTAATTTGCATTTATCAAAGGATCACTACAAACAGATCCATCATATCTAGTCCTAAGAATCAGAAAGTCTTTAAGATCCTCCATAAAATGTTTGATTGTGGGGGCACCTGGGTGGCTCAGTCATTAAGCGTCTGCCTTTGGCTCAGGTCGTGATCCCAGGGTCCTGGGATTGAGCCCTGCATCGGGCTCCCTGCTCGGCGGGAAGCCTGCTTCTCCCTCTTCCACCCCCTGCTTGTGTTCCCTCTCTTACTTTCTCTCTCTCTGTCAAATAAATAAATAAAATCTTAAAAAACAAAACAAAACAAAACACCTGAGACCTGACTTTATCCTGACAGGAGCACGTGTGTGTGCTACACATGGGTGGAACATTTCCCTTGCTAAACCCTGTCAATGGCTCTTGGTAAACTTCAGCATTAAAATCCACAAGCCTGGGGTGCCTGGGTGGCTCAGTCGGTTGAGCATCCGACTCGGGCTTGACTCAGGTCATGATCTCAGGGTCGTGAGATGGAGCCCCATGTCAGGCTCCAAGCTGGACATGGAGCCTGCTTGAGATTCTCTCTCTCCCTCTCCCTCTTGCCCTCCCCCTGCTCATGTGCTCTCTGTAAATAAATAAAATCTTTTAAAAATTAAAATTAAAGGGCGCCTGGGTGGCTCAGTTGGTTGGGCGACTGCCTTCGGCTCAGGTCATGATCCTGGAGTCCTGGGATCAAGTCCCGCCATCAGGCTCCCTGCTCAGCAGGGAGTCTGCTTCTTCCTCTGACCCTCCCCCCTCTCATGTGCTCTCTCTCTCTCAAATAAATAGTTAAAATCTTTGAATTAGTAAATATTCTGAAAAAAATTAAAATTAAAATTAAAAATAAAATAAAATCCAAAATCCTTACCACTGCACAGAAGAGTCCTTGCTGCCAGGGCACAAGATCTCTCTCACGTATGTCTCATGCTCTCCTCCACCTCTTTCCCAGCCTTACAGAATTTATCTAAAGTTCTCAAATGGTACCACAATGTTTCATTTCACTCTGACTTCTCATATGCTATCTCCCCACCCCAGCATGCTGTCTCTAACCTGAGGATTGCGACTTCACAGTTCAGCCCTCCCACTCTAAAAAATACACACACACACCCCCTCCCCCCCAAAACTCAAAATTCTAGCAGGAAAAATGCAGTTTGCCAAAAAAAGATCTTGACTAAAAAGGTGATTAATTTTTACAATAAAGTCAGTGAATACTTACTGAACATCCACAAGGCCCTAGTCCACAACCCCCACAAGGAGGGTTGGAGAATCTTAATTTCTACTTATCTTTAAAAAAAATTTTTTTTAAAGGAAAGCCTATCATTGGTGTTAAGTGTTTTGTTATCTGTATGGGGTGAGAAGCTTCTATCACATAACTTCTTTAAAATTCCTTACAAAATTAAGATTCATCAACAAAGGCACTAAGTATTCCTTAAGCATTTCATAAATGCAACTGAATACAAGATCTACTGTGTCTTATGGTTTGTTAAGGTTGATATTACATGGACTTTGCTCTCACGTACGCACACCCAGAGAACACTGAAGGTGTCCCAGTAACAGCGGCTTCACTAGACAGAAGAGCTAAGAAGCAGGTCTGGTATAGGTCAACAGTGGCTAGCACAGAGTTCGCCATCACCTATACAACGCTCCAAAAGAAACAGCCGTGAGACTCCCAAATAAGAGTAGACACACTGCCAGTGAGAGTATAAAGCAATGTGACACTCCTGCCCAAGACCCTTACAAGCTGGCTTTGCAAATGACTCCATCTCTAAGACCACCCAGACTCAATGAATACAATTATGGTATACCCATCTGTATCACAGACTCAATCCCCTGCAGCCTTTAAAAATGATACCAGAAAAAAATGATGCTACAGAAGAGTATTTAATAACCTAAGAAAGATTGCAGGTGGTAAAAAGCCAATTCCAAAGTAATTTGTCAGTATGATACAGGGTTTTCTTTTTGATGATGGTGATCCTGTTAAAGTGTGTCTGCTTGATTTTTATAGATCTACTTACACTAAAACAAAATATTAACCTTAAAAAATTAATAATGGTGACTGGCCTTTAATGATAAAAGCATGGTGCTTTTTGTGTCCTTCTTTTTATCTTAATTTTCTAAAATGAATAAACTTATCTTCTGAGATATGTGAAAAAGATAGTAAGGGGCGCCTGGGCAGCTCAGTCGGTTAAGCGTCTGCCTTCGGCTCGGGTCATGACCCTGGGATGGAGCCCCAAGTCTGGCTCCCTGCTCAGTGGGAAGTCTGCTTCTCCTTCCCCCTGCTCCTGTACACGTGCCCCCCCAAATAAAATCTAAATTAAAACAATTTTTATATTAAATAATACTAATCATAATTAAGTTAAAGAAAAGGTTTCGTTCTCTGCTTTTCTGGGAAGCAGTATATTTTCTCCTTATAGATAGTAAGAGCAGCATTATTTTTCTTTAGTCCGGCTGTCAGGAGACTTAACACCAAATTTGCCAGTCACCATTAGCAGGTGCACAGCAAATGCCACGTATGGGGGGGGCGGTGCTTGTGACTATCCGCCATCACAACCTTCTACCCTGACCTGCACTTTCTCCTGCCCTTTCTCTATTGCATTGTTGATATTCTTCCAACTAGCCTCAAAATCTTTTTTTGTGGGGGGAGTGTGGGTGAAGGGGGAGAAGAAAGAAAAGAAAAGAAAGATGGAAAAAGAAGGGAAAGGAGAAAAAGGGTGAGGTGACAGTTGCACAAACAGGATACTGCTCTACCTCTGTAATTTTCAGGTTAACTTACTGAAGTTTCAGTTCTACCATAGTGGGCACTCTTCCAGGGGCCCTTCCTAATTCAAACAGTTGAGATCTTCTTGAATTTTGGTAACTTAGTATGCAGTTATTAGAGCAGTTATCACCTGTGTTTTTGTGTATTTGTATCATCAGAAAAACCCAAACACATACTTCTTAGTATAACAATAGTTGGACTTGTACACCTCCAATATACAGATAATGCTTAGTACTCACAAGATTTGAAAATCCTTTACCATAAATCCATACAGGTCTGTCCCTCACAGACTGTAAATGTGCTACAGCACATAAGAAAAATATTTACCATGAGGTGAATTTAGATGGCAGATATTCTTTTCTTTTAAGGCTGGTGCGAGTTTTTTGTTTTGTTTTTTTCATTTGCACCATCATTTAAAATGAGAGATCTGGAGCACCTGGCTGGCTCCGTCAGTGGAGCAAGCAACTCTTGATCTCAGGTTTGTAGGTTTGAGCCTAATGGGTGTAGAGATTACTTAAAAATAAGATCTTTAAAAAAAATAAACAAAAATAAAAAATAAAAGAGATCTGACATAAGAAAACAAATTCGCAACTTCTCCTAAAAATCACAAAAGCCAGCAAAACTTGGCTTGTATTTCAACATGTCAGTAGCCAGCAAGAGCAGATCAGCAGCCATCTCTTTTTTATTTATTTTGGAGGGACATGGGTTCTTTATAAACACTGATGTCGAAAACACATGTCATTATAAAAACTGCATTACATACCTACAAGCAAAAGGACAGAAGTATAACCACCACTGCAGAATTATAGTGTGTCTTTGAATACCATATATTTGTGTGTACAGGCTCATTTATACATACGTGCTCGTACACACACGTACACACACACACACACACACACCCTTATAAACTCTGGGTTTACAGAAGCTAGAACATCTTTAAATACTTTTTTGCCACCTGTTTTTTCACCTTTCCTACTCTTTTGTTTTACAATGTCTTTTAATAACATTTTTGCATTTAAGTCTTCTATAACACGGTTTGATCTCTGCATCATATTCCTTACACTGTATAAACTATAACGAATTTAAAACTCTCACACTGCAAATCATTTCATGTATTTCCAATAGGTGCAGAGTAATTTACAAAGACTATTTTGTGTTTTATTTTTGCCTTTGTAAAAGAACAGGAAAGGATGTTGAGTTCTCTGTGCTCCTTCTCCCCATTTCTCACTCTCCTTCCTCTTTTTCTTTTTTTTTTTAATTGAAGTATAACAGTAGCTACCTCTTTAGATGGGACTGTGGTCTCTAGCGTTCTAGAGTCTGCACCTGGCCCTCATCACTCACTCACAGTTGCCTTTGGTAGGCAAATGTTTGTAACCACTTCACCACACCTCTAGTCTTAATGTACGTTCACCCAAAGTACAATTATTGGTTATTTGTAATCTTTCAAAAAAAAAAAAAAATGCCAAGAGCCTCCCACTGGAGTGGTCCAGGATACGGTGTTCAGCACCACATGCCCAAAAAACTGACCAAAGTTAGGTCAGGGGTAAGCCACCCACCAAGGCGACTTCTATAAAGATCCCACGCTTCTGTGCCGCCTTTGCGGCTCCCTGATTTCCAAATCACTGACTGGCTAGTGTACAGCAGCTGCAGACAAATGCTGCATGGAAGGACGGATGATGGATGGATGACAAATGTAACCTACACTAAAATTAGTCTCTTAATTTCTCCCAGCCAGTGGCTGGAAGAATTCTGCTCCAAAGGGAATCTGCGGTATGACTGCTAGAGACAGAGTTATTTCTACTGCTGTCATGGTTATTCTTATACTAGCCGTTCCCACTTGTGCAAAACTTCCCTGACCCACCATCTGGGGGTTGGGGTGGAGGGCAGTTCCCAAAGCCAAGAGGAGGGGCTGCTGTGGGCACACAAAATGATTGTAAGTGATACTTGGGACTTGGTATTGAATTACAATGAATCACATACTGAGTGAGTTACTCTTTTCCCAACTTCTTTCAGGCTGAGTATATCAAAGAGTCCGTCTCACTTTGGTGCTAACACGTAATTAAGCTCCTTTCTGACACTTGCCAATTTAATTTCCCTTGTGAACAGAGGGAGCATATGGCCAGGCCTAAAGTCTTATTCAGACAAGAGAATCAAGACAGGATTTAATAGTAATTGTTTTTTAAAGTTCTGGTAGCAATACAAAGTTTTCTTTTTAAAGAAAATTAACTTTAGGGCGCCTGGGTGGCTCAGTTGGTTAAGCGACTGCCTTCGGCTCAGGTCATGATCCTGGAGTCCCGGGATCGAGTCCCGCATCGGGCTCCCTGCTCAGCGGGGAGTCTGCTTCTCCCTCTGACCCTCCCCCGTCTCATGCTCTCTCTCTCTCTCTCAAATAAATAAATAAAATCTTTAAAAAAAAAAGAAAATTAACTTTAAAAAAGCATTATAAAATTTTGTTACATATATTTTATCACAACTAAAAACAAGCCAAAAACATGTTATTAAGTAAATAACAGCAAAGGATGGGTTACAACCAAGACAAACAGCACCAAGGTGATACACAAAATGCTGACATTTGGTAAATAAATGGCTATTGTTTGATGTTACCAGTTTGGCAAAGAGATGGAAGGTGTTCCGGTTTACTTTAATTTCCATTTTACATTATAACAAATGTAAAAAATATATGTAATAACAAACTGCATTTTTATGGTGATAGAAAAACCTCAGATTTATAACCCTGATACTCTGCGTTAAATCAGCTTCTATGAGAATATGTAACTATCTATGACTATATATGGCTATACCTTATTACTCTAAGCCAGTACTGTATAAATGATTCCCTATAGCAAAAAAGTCTTCCCAAAAAGTTCGTAAACTGTAAGCTGCAAATGATGATATAAAATAAAAATATTCTGCAATGAAAACACTTGTGTATTTAAGTTCTTCAGTTGGGGCTAACACTAAGTAAACCAGTAAGTAGACCAAATGTCACTGATACTCCCCTCTGGCAAACAGCAGCTGTGACAAATGCTACAAAGGAGAGGTACATGGTTCTGTAAAAGGGCTTATGATCGGTGATTTCCCTAGGCAGGGCTTCTTTAAGATGGGAGGGATAGGAGCAGCAGGAGAGCAAAGCAAGAGGGACATGACCAAAGTCAGAGGAGTCTGAGGCTCGGCTGGAGAAATGTGGGCGCTCACTGGCCCGGACACGGAGTTCTCCTTTCTGCCAAGAACAGTGCGAAGGGAGCTGAAGGGTATTTAAAGTGGGGCGACCTGCCTGAGCAGATCAGTGTTCTGAAAGGTTGTGCTGGCTATAATGTGGCAGCTCTCCAAAGAGGCATCAGGAAACAGAATCAAAATTTAAATTGATAACAAACACAATAATCTAGAAACTACTGCATCTAGACCACATATATAATGACCAACAGGAAGGAAGCTCAGATAATTGTCCAGGTTTTTTTAAAGAGAAATTAAAAGACAACAGTACACTTTTATTTAGGTGTATGATACAGAAATTTTAGAGACCATGATATAAAATGTAACACTATACAAATTTAATATTATAAAAATGTAATATAAATCGAAACATCAAAAATGTCCTAACTTCTTGGTCAGACCCAAGGTGGCCTACCTACCTCAAGGGTTTTAAGAGGACTGGAGGTCGATGGAGGCCCAGATTACTTCCCCAGTTCTCACCCAGGGCTCTTCTGTTTTATATGATAGGCTTCTTCTAATAAGGTTTAAATGAAGAAGTAATTTTGCTATTGAAACCAAGTCTGAAAACTAATGGTAACACCTGTGGCCTCCAGGGCCCAGTTAAAAGATCAGAATCAGCCAGTGGGAAAGCAGTACCTCAGGATGACTACACCTTAGGATTCCCATTTAGTCTAAACTTCTGATTTCCTTCCTGAAAGCTGGTACTTAGAAAGTCCCTTATCTACCTCTAATTCTCCTCAAAGACGCTCCAACTACTGGTCACGCTGGCACACCTATCAGAATTCTGACAGAGAAAGAAAAGGGGAAAGGAACAGAAATGGGAAGGCAGAGAAAAAGGATGTATACAGTCCCAACCTCGCCAGGACCTGGAGCAGAGCGAGTGCGAGTGCAGACTGGCACACTCACTCTGGAAAACTGGCAATAGCCGCTAACGCTGAGCAATGGCGCTCCTGGGGGCACACACAACAGAAACGCATGCACACGTCTATTCCCCAAAAGATATGTATACAAATGCTCAGAGCAGCAATATTTGTAGCAAGCTGCAAACATCCCACATGCTCATCAACAGCAGAATGGATAAATAAAGCAGGGCACATTCATATGGTGAATTCTGCACAGCAACGAGATAGAGCCAACTCCCGCTACACACAAAATACAAGTGCATCTCACAGGTACAGTGGGGAGGAGACGGAGCAAAAGCGTGTGCAGACGGTTTCTATTTGTAGATGACGTTCAAAAACAGATACAAATGAACAGTCCTATGTGGAAATAACTTCATCTTTACCTTAATACTAAGATCCAAATGAATCCCAGTCTTAACATATTAAGAGCCAAAAACTTTTATTAAGTAAATCTAGCAGAAAATCTTAGTGACCCTGGGCTTGTCAAAAATTTCTTAGATACAACACGTAAAACATAAACTACAAAAGAAAGAAAACCCAACAATTGGATTTCATAACGATCTACGATCTGTGCACTTTCCCATATATATCTCTTCAATAAACGTATTACTGTAAATTCAATGAAAACAGAAGAAAGTGCAAGCACTGAGTGGAGCCAAGACCACACAATCAGCCACTGTCATCTCTTCTCACCACTCAGGAAAGTGTGTCTCAAGTACACTTGCCCTGGAATCTCAGACTGTGGCCGAGGTGAGGGTGAGAAAGGCAGAAGCACACCACTAACCACCTGCCCCGCCTTGTGAGCTGGAATGGGGTGATTCAGTGAAGACGGAATTCTGTTTTAAGATCTTTTTTTTTTTTTTAAAGTAATCTCTACACCCAACGTGGGGCTCAAACTTACAACCCCCGAGATCAAGAGTAGCATCTCTACCAACTGAGCCAGCCAGGCGCCCCAGAAGAGGGAATTTTTTTATAAAATCTAGCTATCCTTCCATTACTGCTCTTAGTTCACCAGAGACATGGAGGAAAATACATTCAACATAAGAGCAAATAAAAAACACCATGGTCCTGAATCCTTTTCCACCAAATATCCTTTACTTCTCTCTCCCATCCTGATTTTTTAATTTTTTTCCCCTTCCATTCCCCTTTTCTTCCAGGCTTCTCTTTTTGCTTTCTGCAAACACACATCATTATCATATGCCCTTTTTCTTTCACTTAAGAGGCTCCAAAATAAAGAAAGGAATTAAAATACACACAAAAATAGCACAGGTTCTGTATGTGTTTCACACGCCCTTCTTATGCTGGGGTAGGGAAAACAATCTCTACCACTTGTCACCTATCCTGTTGATACAGTACTGGCAGAACGTAGGCCACAGTGCCAATATTTTTATGATACTTTCTCCCTCTTCCTTTCTCTCTTCTTCTGAAAAAGGTAGTTAGCAATTTATAAATTCAATTAAGTGCTAGCTATGTGGATGCTAATAACCTAAGCTAGCACTTATTTACTACAGTATAAAGACCCCTTTTAACCCCCCAAAATGTCAAACACATTACACACACATACACATACACACACACACACACACACACACACACACACACACACACACACACACACACGAAATGATCCTTTTGGTATCTGGTCCCTGAGAAAATGCAAACCTAGTAGGCACTGCTATCTGGGTAACTTCACTGACTGTGACCTTTATTAATCACAACAACAACATTTACATTTCACAAGAGCAGATGTGCGCAAAGCTTTGTGTGAATTCAGGTCCCCAGCTCCTTAGGACCTTCAGCTCACAAACTCCTCAGCCCTCCCAGGAGTCCGCATGTAAAGAATGGGAATCCTCACTCTGAGCACCCTGGACTCAACTCTTCTTTACTGATTAAGAATTGTCCAATTTTGTTCATGAGTTCACTGAAGAAGTTAGCGTAGAGTTTGACAAAAATTTTAATAAAGCAAAGTTCCTTCTGCTCACTGAGGATCTTTAGGGGATGGTGTGTCAGAGTCCTCCCCACAGGAAATCCTTGCCTCCCCCCCTTCTCTCCTCCCATGCCACCCTCCCTCCTCCCCTCCCCTCCTCACTTAGAACTCGTATTTGGAACTGTTTAATAAATGATTACTACCTTTTTCCCCACCCACTGCACCCCATAAGTTTCCAAATCCCAGACGTGTCATGGCTAAGAAAAGTCAAGAAGAAACAAAACCTTGAAAACCTAGTTTTTATATCAAATAAATGTTCACAACTTTCTTTTTTTCATTAAATGGGGGTAGGTAAGAAAGTAAACCTGCGACTGGTCCTCTCACTACCATATTTAAGATGAATACATTCATTCATTCAACAGGCAGCAATTAAAGAGCAGATACTCATAGTAAGATTTGCTCCTAAAATCTGCAGAAGGGGGCCCCCTTGCAACTGATAATGTGTTCCTCTCAACTGGCAATAACATACAAATCAGGTATCATGTGGTTTGTTGTTGTTGTTTTTAATTCATTCAATATGTTCTCTGTCTTTAATTTAAAAATTAACATTTTCCCCTTTCTCCAGAGTATAAAACCAAAAAACAGAACTATAACCTTCTGTCACCCCGCTGCATTTCATCCTATTAGTCAGCCTTTCTGAACGGGACTCCATACCTCCCCTACAAAATAACATTCAACAGGAGGCGCCTGGGTGGTTCAGTCGTTAAGCGTCTGCCTTCAACTCAGGTCATGATCCCGGGGTCCTGGGATCGAGCCCCACATCGGACTCCCTGCTCCACGGGAAGCCTGCTTCTCCCTCTCCCACTCCCCCTGCTTGTGTTCCCTCTCTCGCTGTGTGCCTGTCAAATAAATAAAATCTTAAAAACAAAACAAAATAAAATAACATTCAATGGGCCTCCACTATTCTGTTAAAGGTAAAAATATAACCTTAAATTTCAAGGTGTTACTGGGATCTGTTAAGAAAACATATTTTCTAATTTAGGCTCCAAAACAACCTTCAAAATTCCATATATTGCTTCAAATCAGATTTATTTCTTAATGAAGGATCCTAAGTCTACAAAAGTGAATTAGGATTATTTTTTGTTTTGTTTCTCCCATTTCCCAAAACTGAGTAAGAATTAATTCAGCCAACACTAGCTGTCACACAGGACTAGCAATTCCCATGAAGCCTTCGGTTAAAAATATGAGACGGAAGAATTATTAGGAATATCACATCACTGTTTATATTTATTATATTTTGTACTTAGCAATGCTGCTTCTCCACTGGATGGCCTGAAATATCAAAAGATCGTTCTATGCTGCAGACAGTGAACAAAATCAATTGCGGAAAATGGTAAGTTTTGGTTTCTTGCAAACAAGTAGCTTCTCCCTTCTTTTAAAGAAAACAGGATTTCTCAAAACAAAACCAGAGAGGGGGACAAACCATAAGAGACTCTTAATCTCAGGAAACAAACTGAGGGTTGCTGGAGTGGTGGGGGGTGGGAGGGATGGGGTGGCTGGGTGATGGGACATTGGGGAGGGTAGGTGTTATGGTGAGCGCTGTGAATTGTGTAACACTGCTGAATCACAGACCTGTACCCCTGAAACATATAATATATTATATGTTAATTAAAAAAAATTTTTTTAAAAGATGGGATTTCTTTATCATTTTTACAAAAAAAAAAAGAAATATTGATCATATGTAAATTCCAAATGGCTTTAAGACTTAAGGCCATGACTCAAACACTCAAAAAGTTAAATTAAAAAAAAAACAAAACCTAAGACTTTAAAAATATAAGTAACTGGTGAACGAGGAATTGAAGGATGTGATGTAATGTTACATGATCCTATAAGCTATTACATTCATGGGCAGGACATAGCATTACTAGGCCATGAATATTTTTTTTTAACTTCATATTCTTGTTTCTCAAGTTTTTTCAAACACATTAAAAAGACAAAAGATTTGACTACTCATTATTGTATGCCTTTAAAAAAAGAGAAGAAAAAAGGAGTAATTTCTATTTTTAATATATACACATTAATGAATCAACTTCTGTGTTTGCAAAGTGTTGGCTGACCCATAAACTACATTTATCACCCATGAAGTCAGCATATCACAAAAGCCATATATATGTCTAAGCACCCCCAAAAGAATAACAAACAAAGCAAGCAAGCTCTGTTAAAACTGTATAAAGCTGTCACAGCATAGTGGCTGATTTCTAAACTTTAAAACCATGACCACATGCAACCTCCCTTTCCATCAAATTTAACTACAAGAGCTTAGGTAAAAAGATTTAAAAAATAAACAACAATAATAAATAAATGTTATCACCAAAATATTTTAGAATCTTTCCTTAGAAGAAAATATTTTAACCACAGAAACCTCACTCATTCCTAACTTGTTTCTCGCTAATATTCATCCATTCTGTCCAACCTTCAATTTATCAATAGAGAATTCATTCTACTCAAAAGAGCTGACATAATTATTGCCGCCATCCCACTGAGAATGCTCTTCCTGGTAACCAAACTCCAACATTACAGTTGGCCCCCGGACCACTCACTAATTTACACCACCACCCTCTCCCCTTCCCATCACCACCATTTTACTGGCAGAACACTCACAAGGGTCTAGACTGTTTTTCATCTCAGCAAACAAGAGTGTTCAAAATCGGACGGCTAGCCACAAACTGGGAGTTAGAAACTACACAGAAATAAACACAAATGTGAATAAATTCTTCTATTTTCAGTTTCTAAAGAAAGTAGTTAACGTCTTATTTGTAATGCTCTAAATTACAGCCAGGAGCCTTTCACCTAATTACACTAATAAATCGATTTAATGTCATCATTTTGCCATCAGATCACGTCCTCCATACACTAGTGTACTTGAATTAAATAAATCCTTTTTACTAGGGTAAGTTCTTCACCTCATTTTTTTCCCAGTGCTTTTCCTCTATCATTCCTCAACTACTAAATCATGTCTCCATAATATTTTCCTAAATATTAAATCTGTGAACAAAAAAGATAACCTGAAAACTAGCCACAGGCGAGACAAATCAACACACCTTCAAAACAAAATATCAACATAAAGTATAAACTATAAGGTAACCAAGAGAAAGGTAAGCATCAACTGTATGCCCAAGAACCTCAATTTAAAAACATTATGTAGTATATACAATTTTGGCAAACAGAAGTGAACACAATATTTACATATCAAAATGGGCAACTATACAGCCTCATTTCTGGCTTGGGATAAAAATATCTTAATTCCATTTATTAAGTAAAATAGCCCTTTAAGGAAATACCTCCTTACAGGTATAATCATTTGATTGACAGATAAAATAATTGCTTTAAAAACACTTCTGAGTCATTTTGTGCTTACCTGCAGGCACGAACCATTACTGCATGCAGCGACTGTTCCATTCCCTAGCACAGACTTGAAGGAGCATCATATCTCTCTTTCAGAATGTGACTAATCTGTGGGTTTGCAATTCCTGAGCTATTTACAAATGGCACTCCCTTTCCACGTAAGAAAATATTTATGACAACCAAAAGCCAAGTATTTTTAACCTAGATCTTACAAATAATGTTGGTGATTTTGTAGCAACAGCCTCAAAACACAGGAAGAAAATCTAATACTAATATTTCCTTGAAGAAAGCACAATTTTTGTTTTGCAGCTCAGTAAATTATTTTTTAGAGCCTTCAACAGCTGTCACACATGAACTAGCGCTCTGCTGGGCTACGGTGTGCGTGCTGCAGCTGATTCGGCTTCACTATTTTTTAAAAAATCAATTACCCTTTGTAAAAGCAGAACAGCCTGCCCAAAAACACATCTTCAATACAGCACAATGACCAGCATGCAGTACAATGCATTATACAGCAAACTTGACAAGAAAAAAAATACGTCGGTTTGTTTCTTAGCAATGCTACACCATTAATTGTTCATGCAAGAGATGTAGCTGTACCTTTCTGAAGAGGACGACTTCTCAGAGTTAACTGACATCAGCAGCTCAATCTTCTGCTTGATTTCTGGAAAAATCAGAAAATATTCACAACCAAGATTGCCTGCCCTTGCTTTCAAGCTTTATATCAACAGATTTTTCCTCTCTGATCCCTTTTGTTCAAAAAGAGGCCACAAGATTCGCAGTACTTCTGTTAGGACTGGGATTCGATGGTGCTATAAAGGGAAAAAGCTCCAGAGGCACCAGGCCTTGCTAAACTATGCACATGACTGTTTATGAAAGCAGGAAGTACCATTTCTTTGAAGCAGAGGGGTGTTTTCTTTTTTAAGGTAGAACTAGCAGGGCTCTACCAGAAGATTTCAAATGCAGCAAATTAAAATACAAACAAGAAATGCTCACCACTGCATTCGATACCCTAGATCATCTGAGAAGCCTGGGTAATAAAGGTATGAGCTGAAAGGAACAGATGTGCAACCCTTGGCTACTTGCATTTCACCAGCCCTAAAAAATATGGCTCAGTGAATCATTTTTGTCACTTAAGAATGAAATATTAAACCAGAACCCCAATTTATAGATTGAAATTTTTTAACCTTTGTTATGATTTCTCAGTTGTCTCTAATTGAAGAAGCTGTTTAATACCTAGTCCCTAACTCCTTTAGAAAAAGACTTGGATTTTACACCTTAATTCTCCCCTCCTCCTTCACAGTACAGCACAAGTGAACAGCAACACCCAGTTACCGAGCAGATAATATACTTGTCCTTTTAGGAAAGGACTGACAATGCCATCTGCAACAGAAATGGAAGCGCCAACTCAATTTAATTAAAAGAGAATTGCTGATACGTATTTGGGGGGAAAAAAGATAACAGACTAAAAGGGAAGGAGAGGTAAAAATAAAAGGGGGGGGAACTAACACATTTCCTTTAAAAATACCAACGACTAACCTAAAAGCACATAATTTTATGTGAGTAAAACTGACATGGTCCCATTACCCAGACTATTTCACATGCAAAGCTGTTTTCCTATTCGTAAATGTTCTTCCTATGCATAATAAAAAGTTCACATACCAAAAATAAAACACCTGGCCACTGAAATACCACTACAGGCAATCTCAGGATTTCAAAGACCTCAATAGTTTCGGGGTTGTTTTTTTAGGGGTAAAACAAATCTTAATTTTTAAGAATCTTGATTACAGAAATCAAACGAATATGAAAAGATAAAAAAGGAAAAGGGAATAAAAATTAGTGGCCTAAAAATACGGTGGACCTGTTCAGAAATAGCCTTTCAATGTTGTTAAAATAAGGGATTTTCCAAATTGTTTAAGCTCCCGACTTCATCCAATGGGCACTATATGAAACTGGCACAAACATCTGATGAGAGAACAGAATCTGCCACAGGCTATAGCCAAACTACCTAACCACCGGGGAGAGCACACCGCACAGTGGTTAAATGGAGATGATGATAATGAAACTTACCTTGAGGACTCCTGCGTGGATTAACAGAATCTGGCACCAGGTGCCATAGTGAATGCTCAGTAATGCCCCTCCTGCAGGTTTCAAAAGAGTGCAGTGTTTAGAAGCTCAGGCTTGGCCGCCTGCAGCCATGGATTTGAAGGCAGGCTCCTCCAACATTTTTAATAGCCACATGACCTTTGGGAAATTAGACTTTTCTAAAAGCCTCCATCTCCTCTCCTATAAAATGGGGATAATAATGGCTCGTAAAGGACCGTTGTGATGATTTAACGAAATACAGTATTCCGTGACAGTCATGCAGATGTAGGGTCGTGCCAGACACTAGTCAGCCCTCTGTATCTACTGCCAGGGAGTGCCTAGCAAAGGACAGTAATCCTCAACAAATATTTGCCGAATGAATTAATGAGGTACAGTAGGTCTGCCCTGTCTTAAACAGCTTTTCCAGTTTTGATCCACCTTCTCCCTCTTACTATCAAGCTCAACATATACCTTTTTATCACTATAGTTTGATTATATATGGAAGTTTAACTTTAATCTGTATCTCGGCCTCCCCATATAAAGAGTTATTCTCAAGTTTATCAACTAGCCAAGTCAGAAATGAGGTTACACTTCATTGTGGTAATTGTTCATTTCAAAAAGACAAAAAATTCGCACTTCGGTGTATAGATTATCTGTGCACGTAAGCTGAAAGACCCCAAGTTTAAGGGCGCCTGGGTGGCTCAGTTAAGCATCTGACTCTTGGTTTCAACTTGGGTTGGGTCATAGTCTCAGGGTTGTGCGATCAAACCCAGTGTCAGGCTCTGTGCTCAGCGCTTGTCCCTCTCCCTCACCCTCACATTATCTCTCATTCACTTTCTCTCAAATAAATAAATAAAATCTTTTAAAAAAAAGACCCCCAGTTTAAACTGCACAGCTCTTAGGAAGTATATAAACATTAGAAACAAAAAGTTAAAGCTTTGAGAGCTCCAAACCAAAATGGTGTCCAATAATACATGGACAGGTTTCTACCATCATTTTCACATTTTCTTCAAACCCTCAGATTTGTTTCTAGCTCCCAAAGGACTAAAACGTATAGGAATGCTCATAAATACGACATTAATATTGTATACTCTGAGGCCCGTGTACCCCATCTATTCTACTACCCACTCCTCCTTACCAGTACCAGCCATGGTCTGATTACTCCCCACATTCATTAAGAACTCTAGAAGCCATTCCACCACAATCCCTGCCATGTGATATTCATGTTGACAGACAGGAATTCCAAAAACCCTTGGCTAAGGACCTCAGCCTCCTGAACCTCTGATCACTTGAGTCCTCTACCATGACCACACTTAGGATGCTCTCTTACACACTACAAATCAGCTGGTTGTCCTTCTGTTTCATTCACAGTATGTAGGACCCTATACTTTTTTATTTTATTTTATTTTATTTTATTTTTTGCAATTAAGTCCACCAATCTTTTCCTTAATGAATGATGGTCTTCCTGTTACATTTAGATTTCCCCACAGCAAATTTTTTAAATCACCCCATTTTCTTCTAAACACTTTATAATTTTATTTAGCCTGTAAATCGTGGACCCTTTTAGAAGGTATTTCAGTCTATGAATTGATGTAGAGATCCAGTCTGCTTTTATAGTTACATTTTAAAACCTTATACCCCCACCCCCACAATTCTAAATTACTCTCTTCACCACCACTCCTCAGTTCTTCCAAAGCAGCAATCTTACAACCCCGTAAATACATATTTATTCAACCATCCACAGTCTCCATTTATTCATTCAGGCCAATGAGTACTAAGGCCACACTTCTTTATTTCACAAAGAAAACGAACAAGTGGTTCCTATGTAGTTGGAATAAGCGTATTCAAAATTATGGTTGATATTTTTTGTCATAATTTTGTTTTAATTTCTAAATAACATTACGGGACAACAGAAGTTTCTTGTTTTTCTAATCCTTTTGTGTTCTTATGATTCTCCTCCTAACTCTAGGTGCTTTGCTGTATCATCTTTTTTCACACAGACCTTACATGTTAGTCATACTTCTCTTGTATGACCCTCTTTTCACTCACTGACTCTTCCATCTATTCCCTTGACATCCACAACCAAAGGACACTGATGATGACTAAACATGAATTTCGAGCCCAATATTCTCTCCTGCAACCCAGAACTATACATCCTTCCACCCCCAGCAGACATCTTCGCCTACGTACGTGGTCCCGACATGCCTTGAACGCAGCATCTAAGGCTGATAACCTCATCAATTTCTCAGTCCAGGGTCTCCTTGAACAGCAGCAGCGTTGCCCTTCTGAGCCAGGAATTTCTGAAGGATCCCAGACCAGCACCCCTGTCTCATCTGGAGTATCATTACCACCACTCACCCTTTTCAATCTATTTTATGTTCTAGGACAACTGAGCACTACTCTGCGCTTCCCCAAACACACCATGCTTTCTCACACAGCCAAGTCTTTTCTTACGCAGTTTCCTTCCCTGGGATTCCAGTGCCCAGTTTGCTTCCCTTGCACACCCAACTCCCTTTTCTAATCTCAGCCCAAGCACTACCTCCCCTCTGACAGCGTCCCACAAAGAATACACCTCACCTCCTCTGCCCCTCTGCAGATCACATACACTTGCACTAGAGAATTACTAAGATACATACACTACTTGTCTGACAGCCCTGAGACCACAGCTTCCTTAGGGAAGGGGAACTGACATTTCACTTCAATCCACACTTACTTATTGAGTCTTTGATGGTTTTCTTAGCCTATTCTAGTCAAAGTTACAATCTACCTAAATTAGTTTCCTTATCCTTTTTTTTTTTTAAGATTTTTATTTATTTATTTATTTGGGAGAGAGAGAGAGAGCACATGAGGGGGGGAGGGTCCGAGGGAGAAGCAGACTCCCTGCCGAGCAGGGAGCCCAATGCGGGGCTCAATCCCGGGACTCCAGGATCATGACCTGAGCCGAAGGCAGTCGCCTAACCAACTGAGCCACCCAGGCGCCCTAGTTTCCTTATTCTTAAATATACATTTCCAGATACAGTACCTCTGACTAGAGGTTCAAACAACTGCAGAGTTAGAAGAATCCTCAGAGATCATCACCTAGCTGAACCATCTGAATTTATGAAGAAGAAACTGGAGAGTTAAAAAGATAAACAACTGGTAGCAAGAACACTCTTCACCTTCTCCAAAAGACTACCATCTCTGAGAGCTACAGCTAAATTTCCAAGGACTAGCAACCCAAGCAGAACATTCAGCTTTCTTTAAAATCAGCTTCGGGATGCGTGGGTGGCTCAGGCCGTTGAGCATCTGTCTACCTTCGGCTCAGGTCATGATCCCGGGGTCCTGGGATCGAACCCCGCATTGGGCTCCCTGCTCAGCGGGGAGCCTGCTTCTCCCTCTCCTCCCCACTTGTGCTTTCTCTTGCTCTCTCTCTAAAATCTTTAAAAAAAATAAAGTAAAATCAGCTCTAAATTCTACTTTCTCATATCTCCAATCAATTAAAATCATCACTATTAGTCGGCCTTCTTGATTACAATTGGTCAGTCTATGACATCATACTCTTGTTATGCATCTCTTTACACACCAAAAAGGAAAAACCAATTCACCAGGATCTCCCACTCATTCTCCTCTATCCAACCCATAGACCTTCTTCACAAAAACCTTTTATTCTCATACCAACACTTTAAAAGATACTCAAATTCCTTGTAAAGATGAATATTTTTAATTCTTCGGTTAATGGCCTACTATCTCTAATATTTCATTTTCCACTTAATAACATGAGTCTGGAGACTCAAGGAACACGCAGGGCCCTGAGTCCAGAGCTGAGGCCATCCCTAAGAACCCAGACCAGGAAGAGCAGTTACTGATAAGTACTATTAAAACAAAGTTCAATAAAGGATGCGCTTCACAGATCAGATAAGCTTGGGAGGGAAAGTGGGCAGCCCTGAACCCACCTGGATCCTAAGAGCAGCGGCAGCATGAGACTAACACAGGGATGCCGTGGAGACGACATGCTCCCACGTCCTTTACAGCACTACACACCAAACATGAGCTCACATGGGCAGCTGTCTTTTAGGACATGGAAATTAAATAAGACATAACTGGGCAGACAGTTCTACCTCAATTCTTACACCTACATCCTTTTTCCATGGGTGTTATTCCAACAGATTTACTAAACTTCCTTCCTCTTGCCAAATTCTTTACATAATCATTCACAAAGCTGATTTTATTTTGGGTATACATAAATAAGGAGGATTTTTTTTTTAAATTAATGCTTTATATATATTTGGAGCCATTTCAGGCTGCAAGAAACAGGTATGTGCTCAGTTTACCTCAGGTGATAGGATAATACTGCCAGAAAACATCTAGAAGTTAAGAATAGAAAAATGCCTCCATAGGCCTCACAGTGAGAATCTTGTTCAAAAGGAAGGGCAGCTCTTGATACTCAGAGCTCCTGTTACCAAGTGCTCAGAAGGATTGCTCTCCACCTTAATGCTTCACCATTCTGGTGATTCAACACCTCTGTGACCCTAATTCCACTTCTCCTGTCACTACCAATTAACCGCTTCTCCTCTCTCTTTCACATGTTCACAGATTCTACTACCGAAGGATGCATGCTACAGGCCTTCTCTCTTGGTGTCTCCAACCTAAGCCTGCAAATATCTTTAAGGGGCTCCCATTTAAATGCAAAACACTGGGCCTGCAGAAGGTTTTCTGGCTCAAGTATCAATCCCTGATATTGCCATCTGGGACCAAGTACTGAGTTCCTGTCTCAAAATTCAAAGACAGACACAGCCGAGACCCTTCATAAAGGGGTAGGAGTAAAGCAAGCGCTCCGACACCTCTAGGGACGTTGGTGATTAACTGGCCAACACCATGAAGATGGTCCAACCTAAAAAAGGAGTCCTTGTTATCCCAGCCTTCGTTATTCAAGTCGTCTGCTACAAGAACACACAGAAAAGCAAAAGTTGTGCTAGCAAAAACAATCATTAATGAACTGACCATTCAAACTGTCCCTGGTTATCCCGAGCCTCTATGTCCACCCATCAACCCCTTTCTTTCTCTCTGTCTCACTGATGCTCATACAGTCCCAACAACAATTCAAACAGAATGCAAATCCAGAACAAAGTGAAAACTGAAAAAAAGGCAACACAAGATGCAACATTTGACAAAGTTAGTGTAAGATACTAATGAAATATTAGAACCCCAAATGAGGACAGCACCTGAGAAATGAGGCCACAGGAGGAGTTAGGAAGGTTAGTAACTGATGAGAAAAATCAACGAGAACAATAATATGCTAAGTGTCTCAAGAATAATTATTTGATTATCGGTGACTAATGGGGAAAATAATAAAACTCTTTAATAGTTTACAAAAATGTCCTTCATTACAACTGCATTACAAATTAAGATATCCAATCACGTTATTATGTAAAATTTAGTATGAATACATGTCAAAAACAATTAACACTTGACACATTCTTTGTTCACTCTAATACTCAGTACTTATTTTTCCATTACAATTCAAATTTTCATAAATAAGCTTACTTTCTGGACCTGATTTATTTTTCAAGATAAAAGTCCCAATTTCACCCCCTTCCTTAAAAGTAGTCTTTTTCCACTATCAAATTTTCTCGTGCTATAATCCCCAAACAGGATTACTTGTGTTCCTGAACATGGTACAGTGCCAACGGAGTACAATGTGTTCCCTCCAAGCCCTACAATGAGGCGGGGTGGGAGGGGGAGGGACTGAAGGAGGCGGTAGTCTCCAGCTGGTCAGGTTTTCAGTCTGAACTTCCACGGTGGCTGCTGCTGCCACTTATGAGAAACTTCACTTACTAGAGGAAATATTTTTCCTTCTGTCACACTTTTTAAATTATTCCTGAGTGCAATTTATAACCTAAAAGGAACATTAGTTTAAAAAGAAAGGTTTAGGGGCGCCTGGGTGGCTCAGTCGTTAAGCAACTGCCTTCGGCTCAGGTCATGATCCCAGGGTCCTGGGATGGAGCCCCGCATCGGACTCTGCTTCTCGGGAAGCCTGCTTCTCCCTCTGCCCCTCCCCCTTGCCGTGTTCCCTCTCTCTGTCGCGCTCTGTCAAATAAATAAATAAAAATAAAAATAATTAAAAAGTAAAGGTTTGTTACTGGTTTTCAAGTTGCAGCAAGAAAAGTGGGTCAAGCCCCTCAAACAGGGACTCCCATCCTCACTTAATCCCAGGAGCCTGCAAAGCAAGAGGGAGGGAGAAGAGGAGCCAGGGGCTCCGGCTGCATCTGCACCAGCCCAAGACCCCAGATCACCCATCCTGACACTGTAGGGGTACGTTCAGACTTCACAGTGCATCAGACAGTATTTGTTACCATTGTTTTTGTTCTTCTGATACTGAGGAATTTCAGGACAACTAAATACAAAAATGCACTAAAATGTGAAAATATAAATGTTTAAATAAATGCTTAGTTTTTTTAGCGTCACCATCAATGCCCTCCCTCTATCAGCAATGAAATGTAATGGAACTAATCCCTAAAAACTGTCTACACATTTCTCACCACAGCAGAGTATCATTAATAGTTAATCCTGGCTGCTAAACAGAACAAAGGCACTCTTACCCTGACTCTGTTCGAGAGGCAGAAGAAGTAACACAAGTTCTTAGATAACTGAGCTGTTAAACTCAGGGTGAGAGATCCAATGCTCTGTTTGCCATGTCAAGTTTAAAGCTTTCTCTGTTTTACACTCATAAAATAAATACCATTTATACATTTTTCTGATATACAAATTTTAGAAATTACAGTACTCAGAAAAAGGAAGTATTTTATAATCCTTTTTCTTTTTTTTTTTAAAGATTTTATTTATTTATTTGACAGAGAGAGACACAGCGAGAGAGGGAACACAAGCAGGGGGAGTGGGAGAGGGAGAAGCAGGCTTCCCGCGGAGCAGGGAGCCCGATGTGGGGCTCGATCCCAGGACCCTGGGATCATGGCCTGAGCCGAAGGCAGACGCTTAACGACTGAGCCACCCAGGCGCCCCAGTATTTTATAATCCTAAGATTGCTTTTCATGCTACATATTAATATACAATTGAAACTATTTGGTTCTTTAATATTGTGGCTTACAATGTTATAAATTAAGACATTTTAATTTCATTTACAATTTTGGCATATAAAGGACTTTGAGTTCACCAAGGCAATGAATTCTTGCTTTCTGACTCCTTTAATAAACCAAGGTCCATTCAACCATCTTGAAAAGTAACTTCACTATCTTAAGAGGTGGTAAAATTATTGTACAAGGGTTATTTACATGTATAAAAAAAGAAGCCCTATCAAAATATGAAGTATAAGGAGGAATTAGAGTCCCTAACTCCCAATCCACATTAACTTTCAAACTTAACTGAAATTGATGATGCAGTACAATCTTCCCACCCTTCTACATTCCCTCAGTACCAACAGGCACAGCACTAAATGCTACCTGAACAGGGGGAGGAAGAAGGTGTCTCAAAAATATGACAAAATCCCACTCCTCGGAGAGTTCACAGCCTAATATTTAACGTTTAGCTTGAACCATCAGGCCTACTTGAGCCCTTTATGTGAATTAACTCACAACAACTGGTGAAGTAGGTAGGTACTCAACATAAATTCCATTTTGCATGCACAGAAACTAATGCTTTGAAAGTTTTAAGAATTTCTAAAACTTCTAGAGCTAAACAATTCCATTTATAATAAAATCAAAAAGAATACTTAGGAATACATTAAACCAAGGAAATGAGAGACTTGCACACTGAAAATGCAAAACATTGTTGAAAGAAATTAAAGACTTAAATGAAAAGACACCTTGTGTTCATGGGTTGGAAGACTTACCATTGTTAAAATGGTCATCCTCCCCGAAATTGATCTACAGATTCACACAATTCCTATCAGAATTCTAACAGCCTTTTTCCCCCCCAGAAATGGGCAAGCTGACCCTTCAATTCATATGGACATTCAAGGGACCGTGAATAGCCAAAACAATCTTGGAAAAAGAACAAAACTGGAGGACTCACACATCTCGACTTCAAAACTTACTACAAAGCTACAGTAATCAAAACAGTGTGAAACTGGCATAAAGAGAAGACATACAGATCAATGGAATAGAATGAGAGTCCAGAAATAAACCCTCACATTACAGCAAAGTGATTTTCAACAAGAGTGCCAAGGCCATTCGATGGGAAAAGCACAGTCTCTTCAAAAGATGGTGCTGGGGCGCCTGGGTGGCTCAGTCAGTTAAGCGTCTGACTCTTGGTTTTGGCTCAGATCATGATCTCAAGGTAATGAGACAGAGCTCTGCGTTGGGCTCTGCACTCAGTGCGGAGTCTGCTTGGGATTCTCTCTCTGCCTCTCCCTCTGTCCGTCCCACTCATTCTCTCGCTCTCTCTCTCTAAAATAAATAAATTTAGAAAAAAAGAAAAGATGGTTCTAGACAACCAGATATAAACATACAAAAGAATAATGTTGGATTCCTATCTCACAGCACACACAAAAGTTAGGCCCAGGGCGCCTGGGTGGCTCAGTCGGTTGAGCGACTGCCTTTGGCTCAGGTCATGATCCTGGAGTCCTGGGATCGAGTCCCGCATCGGGCTCCCTGCTCAGCAGGGAGTCTGCCTCTCCCTCTGACCTTCTTCCCTCTCATGCTCTCTCTCTACCATTCTCTCTCTCTCTCAATAAATAAATAAAAATCTTAAAAAAAAAAAGGCCCAAATGGATCAAAGACCTAAATATAGAGGCTAAAACTATAAAACTCTTAAAAGGAAATATAGATGTAAATCTTCATGATTTTGGATTAGGCTAGCTTCTTAAACATGACACAAAAAGTACAAAAAAAACAAAAGAATAAACTGAACATCCTAAGAATTACAAACTTTTGTGCAACAAAAAATACTATCAAGGAAAAAAAAAGGTAATCCACAGAATGGGAGTAAATATTTTGCACATCATATATCTGATAAAGAACCAGAATCCCGAATATATAAAGAATTCTTACACTCAACAATTTAAAAAAAACAACCCAATTTAAAAATGGGCAAAAGATCTAATAGACATTTGTCCAAGGAAAAAACGCAAATGGCCAATAAGCATAGGAGAAATGCTTTTGTCATCAGGGAAATGCAAATTTGTCATTTGTCATCAGGGAAATGCAAATTAGAACAACAATGAAATATCATTTTATACCCACTAAGATGGCTATAATCAAAAAGACAGCAACAAGTGTTGACAAGGATGTGGAGAATTTGGAAACTTCATGTACTGTTGGTGGGAATGTTAACCAGCACAGCTACTTTGGAAAATAATCTGGCAGTTCTTCAAAAAGTTCAACCACAGGTTACCACATGACCTAACAATTCCACTCCTCAGTATATACCCAGGAGAAGTGCAAACATATGTTCATACTGTTCACAAAAAAACATGTACACAAGTGTTATTCATAACATCCAAAAACTGTTAAGAACCCATATATCCATCAGCTGGTGAACGGATAAACGAAATGCGGTATATCCATACGTAAGAGAAATGTAGTTAATGATACATGCTACCACATGGATAAATCTTGAAACATTATGGAGAGTGAAACAAGCCAGACACAAAACACATATTGCATGATTCCATTTACATGAAATGTCCAGAACAGGGAAATCTAGAGAGACAGTAAGTAGCCGTAAGGGCTGGCGGGGGGAGGGAAAATGGGGAGTATCTGTTAATGCACGAAGAGTTTCTTTTTAGAACGATGAAAATGGTCTGGAATTAGGTAATGGCAATGTCTTTACAAGATTATAAACACTCTAAAAGCCACTGATTTGTAAACTTTAAAATGGTGAAAAAGGTGACCTATGAATTTTATGTCAATTAAAAAAAAAAAGGATTTCAGAGCTACTATGTTGCTGAGCCAGCATGAGAACCTGGACAACGGAGCTCAAGCCTAGCTCCATCGCTGTGCTTTGCAGCCTGCAAGGAGGAAATGAGCAGACTGTCTGGGCAGAGGGAAGGGCCAAAGGTGGCATCTGACCTTTATTACTAGCATTAGGAGGACTCTGCCAGGGGCAGAAAAGCCCACTCCCAACAGGAAAATGGCACAAACAAAGCTTAGAGATCCCTGTCGTGTGGGTCATCCGAGTTGCTTTGGTGACCGGCGAGAGTGAAGGAGGTACTGGTAGGAGGTACTGGTAGGAAATAAAGCAGGAGACCCTGGCGGAGTATCTTACATGCCATACAAAGAAGTCCTGCTTTTCCACAGGGTAGAATATAACCAACTATACAGCCACAGCTAAAATAAGAGATCCAATAGGTGAATCAGAATGAAAAGCCAATTTTTAACATCTTATGTCATGCTGGGGAAACAATATTCAACTGCATGGAGCTATTTATGAGACTTGTCGATTCTCCACAATTCAACAACGTGTGTCTGTCCGCCCACATAGTGCCCCTCAGGAACTTAGCCTATTATCACCTCTCTCATTTGTAAATCCTAAAATTCTCATCTCAAGCATCAGTTGTCCCTTATGTCGGTCGATAAAAATCTTTAATGGCAGCAAGGGATAGTAAAACCTACTTCCAAGGCTTTGTTGCTTTACAAAATGTTATGAAGTACCATAAATACTTTAACAAATCAAACACAGGCTGTTTTATTTTTGTCTGTGGGGTTTCCTACCAATTACATAGACAGAAAAACTCAACTAGTTCTCCATTTTAATATGCAAAAATCCACAAAGAGGGCCTTAGATATATCAAGGACACAGAAAACCTTAGCTTTGTTACATCAAAGTGACCTTGAATCGATATTCCAGAGTACAAGTTCTTCTTCCTTAACATCTCTGGGCATGTATCGAGTTGCTGGTTTCTAGTCACTTAGAAAAAAAATATTCTGAGCATGAAACAATACCTAAAGATTAAGACATTAGGATTCATAACTGTATCTGTGATAACTAGCAACAACAATAACAACAGAAACAGCCAACATTTCATACCAATCACAATGTGTCAGGAACTCTTCCATTTCTGTAAGAACTCTCTTAATAGTCTTATATCCCTGTAAGATAAATATTATCATTATCCCCATTTTACAGACAGGGAAACGAGGTGCAGAATGGCTCAGTAACTTGCCACCGCTCACAAAGCTAGTAGAGGGGGAATCTGAACCGCAGCGGCCTCTGCACAGTGTCTGGGCCCTCAACCATTATGCTCTACGTGTGGCCCACTTGGAATGTTCTCAAAATTGTCCATAGTAAAAAGCTCGACACTCATTTACGTTGATGTTTATGAGAGCTGTAACACAACCCTACAAATGCAGCCCTATTCAGACTTCATGCTTCCATTTACATTGGTGTTTATGAGAGCTGTAGCACTGCCCTACAAACGTTGGTGTTTATGAGAGCTGTAACACAGCCCTACAAATGCAGCCCTACTCAGACCTCACGCTTACAATCTTGCTGTCCCCTCCTTAAAAAATCTCTTCCTCTCTGTCAATCTTAAAATAATCATTTATGTGTTAAGCACTTGTGGGGGTAAGAGTTGAAAGAAAAACAAATTTTTTGGCTATATTTTGACTGCACTGTATGGGGTAAACTAGGTCCTGAGCCAGTACTGGGTAATTTGGGCACTCTAAGAAAGTCTTGGTATGTACTTCGTGTATTTAATTTTCCTCTTCACCCTAAGGGCCATTCGCACTTATTTGCCAACCTACTAAATCACTCTCTCAGGGTGATGATGCTGAAAAGGTCCTAGAGGTTATTCTGATGCGCAGCCAGTGCTGAGAATCACTGGTTTTACACTTGGCCCTCTGTCTTCCTTATCTAACTAAAATGACAGTATTACAAAAAAACAATTCATTTCACAAGCACAAACGGCCAATCATACCGAACAATATTCTACTTATTGACTTCAGTATAGGGAATGCTAGATAGTTAACAATCCAGCAATTCCACTTCTTCCAAATCTAAGCCAGAGAAACATTCACATGTGGCCTGGGAGAATCACAAAGATGCTCGTCATAATTCTGTATGCAACAGCAACTAATGGATAACAACCCAATTGTTAAATGAACTATAGTACATTCATCATACATTGCATTTGAAAAGAATGAGGTAGATCTACATGTACTGAATGATCTACAAAACTTAAAACTGCAGCGTACAGAATACACACAGTATAATACTACCTTTATTATAGATGTGTATTTTCACAGGTGTACATAGGTGTGCGTGTGTGTGTGTGTGTGTGTATGTAAATGGGAAGAGTATATTCCAAAATGATTAGAAAAAGGTCTTCTTTACTTTTGCAGATGAAATGAGGAATGAGGAAATGGTGGTCAGAGAATTTTGCCTTTACCTACACTTAAATTTTTTATAGGAGTTATTTGTGTAATTAAAAATAATTTTCTTAAATAATGTTAAGTGCTGCCAAATGATATTCCATTTAAAATAAACCCCTTTTGTGGTTACCCAGCTTTCAAATGGACATTCTGCAAAAAGAATGCCATCACACCATTATAAATAGCCTCCAAAATGCCAATTTTCACTTTCAAATAAAATTCACAGTTTAATCAAGATCAAAGCAATTTCTGTTGGAATCCTGAGAGTGTTATACTGAAGGGGGAAAAAAAAAAACAGTGAAATTCTTCTGACACTGTTCTATCATAAGAAAGGGAATCTTGTGAAGGTTGTACAAATTGCATTTAAAACTAGCTTTAAAAACTAAATTCAGTCTGTCCCTTCTAATTCTATCAAGAGCAGGCTCTTAAAACAAAATAAAATTGCTGAGACAAATTGGTGAATTCAAAAAGAAAGTATCTAAAAATATAAGTATAATTCAGCAGTCCAAAAATGATCAAGTTTCAACCAGAGGATGCAGTGAGCCTATAAAAGACATGCTACCGCTACAGAAGAAATGCAGAACCCCACAGAGGAGGGTTAAGATAGCTCCGTTTTGTAAGCACAGCCATGGAATATGTGCGTTCTTTTTTAGACAGTGCAGAGGAGAAAGCCATGTGCTTGAGAAACTAGAGTCAAGTGCCAGCGCAATTCCGTACCAAGAAACACTTCCCACGAAAGAACCACCGCAATGAAGAGGTAAGTATAAAATGGCTCAAGAACAGAGGGTTAAGAAATTCTAGTCTTGCTTTTTTAAAAAATATAACTTCCTTTCAGTCATATCATTATCTACTTTAATAACAAAATGGTTCCTCAATTTATACTGAAATATACTAGCCAATGTATTTTAACTCATCTGAAGTAACCTTCTTTTTCCTTTTTCTAAAGCCTAATTCTCTGAAAGCTGGACCAACAAGAAAAAAGGGTAAAGAAAGGGGGAAAATATTTGGACTGACAGTATTCTACTTCTTGAGTTGCCAGAGTCGGGTACTCAGGTGCCTATTTTATTATTCTTCAAACTTATGGGATGCCTGGGTGGCTCAGTTGGCTAAGCGTCCGATTCTTGATTTTAGCTCAGGGTTGTAAGATCGAGTCCCACATTGCGCTCCATGCTGAGTGTGGAGTCTGCTTAAGATTCGCTCACGCCCTCTCCCTCGGCCTCTGCCCCTCCCCCTCTCCCCTTCTTGGAGGAGGGGGCAAAAAACAAGAAAAACATTTGTATTTCATGTATTATATACATGAAAGATTGTATAATTTCTAAATGTCTTTAACTTTTCACCAGTTCTTAACCAGTTTCCTCTGCTTTCCTTCCTCTGAACACAGGTGAACCTCAGCCACCCAGCCTTCAAGGAATGAGTGATTCTGGATAGCCATGTGTTAATGATGGTTGAAAGATTATGTGTCTTACCCTTATTTAAGCCATTCTGGATTGATACATTCACTTCTGATTTAAAAATAAAGTTTCTTGGCTACCTCAGAGCCTTTTGTTATAAGTACTACTTGAATATTCTCAGGGCCTCTGAACAGTCTCTTCAGCACCAAGGCTCCAGGTTAGGACAGTGCTTTTAGCTTCTTACTGCTTTTCTTTGTTGTCCCTTACAGTGGCTACATGTGTGCCCTTCCAGTCGGCTCATTCTAACCTGGTGAGTAAACTATAGTTTCCCACACTGTACATTAAGTTTTCTTTAAACTATCTGTAACACTTGAATGTTTATGGGTCCTACACATTCAAGGCTCATATAAAAACAGTTCTAGGCCCACTCTCTTTTGAGGCTGCCATTGCCACGGTATATCCACTTCTCTTTGAGCATCCGTTTCATTCTTTCCCAAGTGATTAGCTCTATATCTGCAGCTTGCACATGGAATATGAAAGTATGCCAGGCTCTTCTACATTATGGTGGCAACAATAACCCTTGTTCTGCATTATGATGTCAATGATAACTCTTGAATTTGCAAGGATTACGTATCTTTATCTTCATAAAAACACTATGAGGCAGATACAACCATCACCTCTATTTTGTAGATGAGTAAGGGAGGGGCAAAGGTAAGGTAACATGTCTAAAGTCACCCAGCCATTTAGTGGCAGATGCAGAACTTGGCCCCAAGTGGGGCGCCTGGGTGGCTCAGTTAAGTGTCTGCCTTCGGCTCAGGATGTAATTGGGATCGAGTCCCACATCGGGCTCCCTGCACTGTGGGGAGTCTGCTTCTCCCTCTCCCTCTTCTCCCCCTGCTTGCGCACTCTCTCTCTCTCTCTCTCTCTCTCTCTCTCTGTTAAATAAATAAATAAAATCTTAAAACAAAACAAAACAAAACAAAAAAAAGAATTTGGCCCCAGGTAACTAAAACTCTGAAGCCAGTGCTACTACTATCCACAGTGATAAGAGTGGCCCTACCAAACTGCCCTAATCTCTCCATTTCAGAAATCCAAATTCCTGCGTCAGGGAATGCATTATTCCGATTCATCTTTTCAAGCCAGGCTACGCTATCCACAAGATGTTGGACTCCCTGGGGCCTGCCTGTGCTGGAGCCAGGGTGCACGCCTGATCCAGTCCCTCCAGGGGAGGTAGCACACAGCAGAGCCACATGCAGAGAGGCTACCACAGGGCACCTCCAGGCTACAACCCTGTGTTCTCCTTGTTCCCGACAGCGACCGTGAGGAGCGCTTGACATCTGTCAGGCACAATCCCCAAAGTTCAAGGAATGGGAATGGAAAAGAAAAAATCCAGAGTCTGGGCAGGAGTTTTTCATCAAGCCCTAAGGCACCCACAGCAAATTTCTGTTCCAGCTCTACTTCATATGCAAATTTTTCTACTCAAAATGTTAATTACCTATGGTTTGCCAGCACTGTATTTAGGACAGTGTGAATCATAAAAATCCTGTCAAGAGTTCTTTTCTTTACATCTACTCATCAAGGTTCTGGCGAAAAAAAACTCAGAGTTAAGTATTTCTTCCTCTAAAGGTTCTTAACCCTTGTGAAGTTTGAAACAAAGGAATAGTCATGCCTGAGTCTTTTTTGTGTTTTTTTTAAATTCTTTTTCTGTAGCTGAGGACTACAATCCTCTCTAAAATTGTCTTTCAGCAAATATTATTTTTCTTTTAAAAAAGGTTTGTGCTGCTTAATAATTGTAAGTAATCATCCTTTATTCTAGACCTACACTGTCCAATACAGAAATCACTAGCCACATTTGGCCACTTGGGCACTTGAAAGGTGGCTACTCCCAACAGAAAATGAAAAATATTCCATTAATTTTTTTACATAGATTATATCTTGATATATGATTTTGGAGATACTGGGTTAAATGTATTATTTAATTATATTATTGGATTTGCGGAATAATCAGTTGTAAAAAAAAAAAAAAAAAGACGGAAATTCTGACACATGCTACAACGTGGATGAATCGTAAAAACATGCTAAGTGAAATAAGCCAAACAGAAAAGGACAAACAAGGAGGGTGGGGGGATGGGTTAGCCTGGTGATGGGTATTAAAGAGGGCACATTCTGCGTGGAGCACTGGGTGTTATGCACAAACAATGAATCATGGAACACTACATCAAAAACTAATGATGTAATGTATGGTGATTAACATACAATAAAATTTTTTTTTAAAAAGGACAAACATAATTCCACTTACGTGAAGTACCTAGAATAAGTAAGTTAATAGAGAAAATAAAACAGAGGTTGCCAGGGGCTGAGGAGGGGAAATGAGGAGTCATGGTTCAGGTTCCACAATGAAGAAGCCTTACTCAGGTAATGAGAGAGGCTGCAAAAGTTACCTCAGATTCTCAGTATAGAGGATATCATCACTGCCAGCAAATCAGTTGGTAGTTTGAGAACCTCTAATGAATACTACCCAATTGAACCCCACAAGAAGAAAGGTCTAATAAACTGGTTTGCTGTCATCAAGCTTAAAAGACAAATCTTATTTTGTCCTACTAAAGAATGGGTCTGAGGAGGACAAGAATACTCTGTGAAACCTCAGCGCCATTCCACAAACCATTCCACAAGTGCTTTTTAACAAGTACCTTCAAAATACTCTGACAAACACAATCAGCTCTGTGCTAAGAGAGAGTACTTCTCTGTATAAAAGACACAATTTTACAAAAGTAACATAGTACACAAAGAAGCAAACAAGTTCTTTTGATTTATAGTATTCAGTCCTCTAAATTTACCAAGTTTTCAAATCTCAATTTATAACCACTTACCCTTGCTCGGGATTTAAGAGATACATTTAGTTCCGTCTCATACTTCTTGAGGCAATGAGTCTTTAGAAGACAGATTCCAAATGTAACAAACGTACTTACTAAAAATCAAATATGCAATGAAGTATGTAAGACAGAGGAACTTCAGGAAAACAAGAGGAAAAGAAAATATGAGGTAAGTCCACTGGCTTTGCAAAAAGTAAAGAAATCCAATCCCAGGAAGCCAAAGGGTGAAAGAGCATCCTAGCCATTCTTGGGTATAAACATAAGGCTTATGACCAACAGAAGAATAATACTAACAACAATAGCAGCTAACAGCTACATGTTACCTGTTGTGGGGGCTTCCTATTTATTAGCTTAGTTAATCCACACAAACCCTCCATGGAGTTGGTACTGTAATTATCACCCTCCCCTCCCTTACTAATGAGGAAACAGAGGCACAGAGAACTTAAATAATTGTGCCCAAGGTCACACAGCTAATAAACGGCAGAGCTGGGAGACAGAGCCAGGTAACCTGGCTCCAGAAGCCGCTACTACAAAGTGCCTCTCACAATCTTTATGGCAGGTTCACAGTAACATTTATGGGGTGGGGCTCAAGTGCCATGAACTAACAAAAAATGTAGAGACTAAGAATACTTATTGAGCCCCCTCACACTCACCGGACAGTACTCTAGGAAATCTTCAGTAACAATAATTCACAGGTGTGACAGAACAGTCAAAATGAAATAAACCTATTTTAGAAATAAAACATAAAAACCAACGGACTGTTGGAAATAGCAAACCAACTGCCAATCACAGATCTTCAATTTTACAGGGAGTTCAATGCTATACTGACAGAATGGAATGACACATGCCGTGCTCCACACACCACACGGGAGTCACAACTGCTGTAATGCAAGGCAGGATGCAACGCATCTATTGTGTCTTGTCACATTTTCCTTCACCATCAACTATATTTGATGTTGTCTTGTTCAACATTTGCAAATTTTTCAAACCACACTCATCTGTAACATGTGGCAACATCCTACAGCCTACCTCCTCAGTTGCGCACTTCGACAAAAGATGAGGCATACCGAGGCCCTTACCACAGTCACCTGAAAGGCCTTCAGAGGTGATCACATTCTGGCAAATTGCCCCCAAACCTGCAAAGTTTTATCAAGCTTTAAGAGAGTTAACAAAACTTTTGATAATCACCTATATCAAGTCTGGTTTTCATTTTTAATTAAGTATAATTCACAAACCGTAAAATTCACCCTCTCGTGTTTAGTTCTCTGTGTTCTGTGCAAAACAAACACAGCTGTGTAACCAACCCCACCAACAAGATAAAGAAGAGTTCCAGGCCCAGAACAATTCCTCCATGTGCCCCTACAGCCAACCCCTCCCTACCCATAACCCCTAGCAACCACAGATCTGCTTTCTGCCCTGTTTTGCCTTTTCCTATACAAATCCAATTGTACAGTCTGCAGGCTTTTGAGTCTGGCTTCTTTCACTAAGCGTAAAACCTTTTTTTTTCTTTTAAGATTTATTTGTTTATTTATTTACTTGAGACAGAGAAAGACAGAGTGCGAGCAGGGGCAGAGGGAGAGAGAGAGAAATCCTCAAGGAGACTCCCCACAGAGCATGGAGCCAGATCAGGGCTCAATTGCAAGACCCTGAGATCATGACCTGAGAACCGGCTGCTTAACCAACTGAGCCACCCAGGAGCCCCTAAGCATTAACACATTTTAGATTCATCCGTTTGTTGCAATGGTATCAGTAGTCCATTTCTTTTTATTGCTGAGCAACAGTCCATTGTACTGATACACCACCATTTGTTTTTCCATTCACCAGTTGAGAGAAATCTGAATGGTTACCATTTTTGGCAATTGTTAAAAAAAAAAGCCACTACAAAATTAGTGCACAGATTTTTTGTTTTGTTTTGTTTTGTAATTTATTTATTTTTACTAACATATAATGTATTATTTGTTTCAGGATACAGGTCTGTGATTCATCAGTCTTACACAATTCACAGCGCTCACCATAGTACATAACCTCCCCAATGTCCATCTCACAGGTTTTTATATGAACATAAGTTTTTATTTCACTTCGGTAAAACCCAGGAGTAGGTCGTATGGTATGATGTGTGAAGGGTCCATTGGGTCCACGTCCTCACCAGCACTACGTACAGTCGGTTTCTTTCTATTCTAACCATTTTAAAAGGTGTCTAGAGATATCTCAGTTTAATTTACATTTCCTTAATGACTATTAAATGGCCATCTTTTTATGTGCTTATTTGCCATCTACACATCTTCTTTAGTGAAATGTCAGATGTTTTGCCCATTTTTTGTGTCTTTTCCTGAGTTTGCAAAGTTCTTTATATATTCTAGGAAAAAGTCCTGTATCAGATATATTATTGTAAATATTTTCTACCAGTTTGTGGCTTCTCTTTTTATCTTAACAATGTCTTTTTTTCAAGATTTATTTATTGAGAGAGCACCAACGGGGGGGAGGGGCAGAGGGAGAGAGAATCCACGTAGACTCCCCACTAAGCACAGAGCCTGACTTGGGGCCCGATGCCAGGACCCCGAGATCACGACCCAAACCAACACCAAGAGTCGGACGCTTAAAGGACTGAGCCACACAGTGCCCCAAGATTGTCTTTCAAAGAGGAGACGACTTTAAGTCCAATTTATCTTTTTTTTTTAATGGATCATGCTTTGGGTTTACTTGAGAAGTCTTTGCCTAACTTAAGTCACAAAGATTTTTTCCAAATGTTTTCTTCTAGTTTTTTGTAGTTTTACATTTAAGCCTATAATCCATTTTGAGTTAAATTTTGTATGTTGAGCAAGGTATCAATTACTTTTTTTATTTTTACTGCCTAATCCAAAATTCTGGCCCTTTGAGGATGCAGAGAAAGGGGAACCCTCATATACTGCTGGTGGGAATGCAAACTGCTGCAGCCACTCCAGAAAACTGTATGGAGGTTCCTCAAAAAGTTAAAAATAGAATTACCATACAACCCAGCAATTGCACTACTAGGTATTTACCCAAAGGATACAAGAATACAGATTCAAAGGGGTACATGCATGCCATTTATAGGAGCACTATCAACAATAGCCAAACTATGGAAGGAGCCCAAATGTCCATCAACTGATGAATGGATAAAGAAGATGTGGTGCGTGCATGTGTGTGTATGTATGTATGTGTGTGTGTGTGTGTGTGTATATATAACAAAACATTACTCAGCCATCAAAAAGAATGAAATCTTGACATTTGCAACAATGTAGATGGAGCTAGAGTATATTATGCTAAGCAAAATAAGTCAGTCAGAGACAGATACCATAAAATTTGGAATTTAAGAAACAAAACAGATGAACATATGGGCAGGGGGGTAAAGAGAGAGGGAAACAAACCATAAGAAACTCAACGATAGGGGCGCCTGGGTGGTTAACTGGTTAAGCGTCCGACTCTTAATTTCGGCTCTGATCAAGATCTCACAGTCTTGAGATCAAGCCCAAGTTAGGATCTGTGCTGGGCATGGAGTCTGCTTAAGATTCTCTCTCTCCTTCTGCCCACCCCGCCCCCCAACTCATGCGCATGCATGCGCGCTCTCTCGCTCTCAAATAAATAAATAATTTTTTTTAAAAGATTTTATTTATTTATTTGAGAGAGAGAGAATGAGAGAGATGGAGAGCACGAGAGGGAAGAGGGTCAGAGGGAGAGGCAGACTCCCCGCCGAGCAGGGAGCCCGATGCGGGACTCGATCCCGGGACTCCAGGATCATGACCTGAGCCGAAGGCAGTCGCTCAACCGACTGAGCCACCCAGGCGCCCTAAATAAATAATTTTAAAAAGAGACTCTTAACAATAGAGAACAAACAGGACTGATAGAGGGAGGTGGGGGGGATGGGCTAAATGGGTGAGGGGGATTAAGGAGTGCACTTGTGATGAGCACCAGGTGACGTACGGAGTTGTTGAATCACAACAGTGTATACCTGGAACTAATATAACACTGTGTGTTAACTATACTGGAATTAAAATAAAATGGGAAAAAAAGTACTGGTCCTTATCAGAGTATTTATTTGAAAATGTTTTCTGGGCACCTATATTTGGCCTAGGGATGCAAGAGTAAATAAGAGGGCACAGACTAATACAGACAACAACAACATAATCAACTCACTAAAATACAAGGTGAGCAGTGTAAAAACAGACTAAGTCCAAGTACAAAGCAAAAGAAGGTACTCAGCAGCTTGCAGAGGCCTAGTTTCAGGCTGAGCAACAGTTCAGGCAGAAAACAACATTCTAGGAAGAGGAAACACCATGAGCAATATACAAAGACTGAAAGAAAAAGGCTTGTTTAGGAAATAGCTGGGGGGAGTGGAATTCTTCTCAACCACTCTGCATTCACGGCAGGCACTTCTGCATGCTAGTATTTCTGGCAGGCCATTTGAGGGGACTAAAAAGCTAAAAACCCCATTACACAAGGAAGCACCAAAATTCAACCACTACTACAGTATAATAGTATTTCTGGGTCTATAAAAGCAAACAAAATTATCAAATAAAGAGGTTTTCAGGATGGTGTGGCTCAGAATAAGGTGCCCAGCCCCAGCCTAGAACAGGTCCAAGTGACTGCACCCGGGGCCAGCAGGGGAGAGAGGAGGTGCGGACCAGCCCTCAGCACAGCTTGTCCCCCAGGATGCCTGCCCTTACCCTCCCAGCACATGGCTCTCAGGGCCACCAAGAGAACCAGCAACAGCCCCCATTCAGCTAACCCAGATGCTGCTCAGTTCTGTCAGCCCAAGTTACCCATGGCACCAGCACCACTAATGTGCCCTAATTTCCCAGCCTTGCCTCCCCTCCCCCCACTGCCCACTGGAGCTTAAGAACCATCAGCCAGTCCCCACAACCTCTGCCCTGGCTCTAAGAGGACCACTTGCCCGAACGCAACCCGACAGGCTGCCCTGAAGACATATGACTTCTCCTGCAGGCCCCAGGGGCCAGAGGCCCTTGTTCCTCCAGTGACCCCCTCCTGCAAGGCCTGAATGGAGGTTGGGGCCGCTGTTCTCACGTCCCCATTCTTACTACTGCTGAGTGGGTTCAGACGGGAGAAGCCAATACTTCAAGTTCCCACAATTCTTTCAACTAAGGGCTTTACCCCATCTCAGCAAGGGGAACAGCCTCTTTTCCATCCACATAATTTTTTAAATGAATTATTTTCCATATAGCACATAGATAGGACGAAGAATAGAACATCTGTTTGGAGAATTCCACATTTTATTAACCTTTCTGTAAAAGATATTGGTGAACTAACTTTTCAGAAATTAAGAATAAAAAAGAACAATGAACCTTGTAAAGATAAAGTCAATTGCTATCTGGATAAAACTGTATCTATGCTCAGAACAGTAAAGGCTTACATGTGTTATCTGCAGAACAAATAATACTTTAACTGAAACACTAACACTTTCTTCCATCCTATCCCTAACTTTAAGGAAACTCACCATCCCACATGGCCCACACTCCAAAACCCACTTGCACAGTTTCTACCCGAGAGGTTGGGGGGAGGTCTTACAACTGGTATCCTAAAGGATCAGCTGAAGGAGTCGAAGTAGACCGCAGGGGTCACCCTATAAAGTCTATCACTTCTTATGTTTGCAAAAGGCTCATCTTCCCTTATCCCTCACTATGGCCTTGATGGCCAGGGTCTCCCTCTCTCAACTCCTAAATCAAACACAAAGCCCTTGATAGAGCAAGCATTCAACAAAAGTTGCTAATACAGATTACCAAATCAACAGGTAAATCTCAGTTGTTATTACTCCCAACATCCGTAGCATCTCAAGGAGAGCACACCCTCCCAGAACCAGCACTGGACTTGGGAGTCCTAAGACCTGGGTTCAGTCGCAGTCTGTATTCGTTCTGTAAACTTTGGGAGAGATGCCGAAACTTGTCAGGCCTCAACTTTCTGATCTTTAAAATTTGAGATTTGGTGCTATGATATTCTGTAATATGTTTCAATTAAATCATTACTAGTGCTTCTTTTTGTATTATCTTCTCATTTTTACTCAAATTTTTAAAAATCAGAAACTAGGGGTGCCTGGGTGGCTCAGTCGGTTGAGCATCAGACTCTTGGTTTCGGCTCAGGTCATGATCTCGGGGCCGTGAGATCGAGCCTTGAGTAGGGCTGCATGCTCAGTGGGGAGTTCTCTCCCTCTCCTTCTGCCCCTCCCCTGGCTCACATGTGCTCTCTCTCAAATAAATATTATAAAAATAAAATAATAAAAAATCAGAACCTAACAGAACACTACAGCCTAACATGTCTATCTCTAGTTAAGGGAAATCAATATATTTTGATTACCTTAAAATGGAACTTTTTTTTAAGATTTTATTTTTAAGTAATCTTTACACCCAAAGTTGGGCTCAAACTCACAACCCCAAGATCAAGATTCGCATGCTCTATGAACTCAGCCAGCCAGTCATCCCGAAAAGGAACTTTTTAAACTTTTAAAGAGGAACTTAAAAAAATTAGAATTATTGGCTTTTTCTTCTACCATGGGCAAAGGAGAGCTATAATGGTACCTCTACCCACCACTGTAAGTGTAACCCATTCTAACACAATGCCTTACAGGAAAGCAGGTCACCAAAACGGCTCAGCTTAATATAATCATAAAATTTAGAATGACAGGATGGATGGACCATCTGTAATCCTTCATAAAAATATTTCTTCCCTCTGAGCTTTTTAGAGTTTGTGTGTGGCAGAGTTTGCTGATAAGAACAGTTCCCCAACTCTTGCCCATCCACAGGCAATGATGGGCCAACAAGGAAGCTCTTGGTGAAGACCAGCTGCCTTTCCCACAAGACCTAACAATTTCTATAGCTCTCCTCAGAGTACAATTTATGTTTGCTCTAGAATTATAAGAGGAATACCTACACATAACAAAGGGGCATGTGGGGAATATGAAAGTATACTGGGAGAATGCCCTAGATGTGTGAAGAGCTGGAGGTGATCACATTTGAGCTCAATATCTATGTGGCCTGGATGGTCACTACAAGAAGAACAAGGAGGCCAAGTGTACCATTGCTGGAGTCAAAATGAGCTGTTAACGGGCTTGCAGTGAATGACTGACTAATTCTGGTGCACAGTCTCATCCAATCTTCTCACCTGTGATAACAGTATTCTGACTTTTATGTAGGGACCCACTCCTCCCCAACTCTCACATATTCAACTCAGCTGCCATCAACACAGTGTCTAAGTGAACACCCTTATCACATTTCCCAGCGAATGAATTCAGTGCCAGGTGACCCAAACTACTCCAGTCAGAAACAATCATAGAATACAACACATTTCCACAGGTCTAAAATATTTCCAAAGTAAAAATGATCACTTCTTCAAGTTATAAGCACATGAGGGTACCACCATAAATGAAGTATAATATTTAACAAACAGAGAAACTTTGTGCTTCAACCTAATTTAAATGTACAAATTTATTTTAAGATTTTGTTTATTTTTAGAGAGAGAGAGAGAGAGAACGAACATGAGCAGGAGGAGGGGCACAGGGAGAGGGAGAGAATCCTCAAGCAGACTCCCCGCTGAGTACAGAACCCAACTCCAGGCTCCATCTCATGATCCTGAGATCATGACCTGAGCCAAAATCAAGAGTCGGACAGGACACCCAACTGAGCCACCCAGGCGCCCCTCATGTAGCAAACTTTTAAGTGTGACTTTTGTAAAAATTATGAAAAAGACACACTAATGTTTCAATGCAACACTAAAATACACATATTTTCTGGCATGATTTATGGAAACAAAGGGACAGACACAGGAGGAACGTACTGTAATTTTTTCATATGCAACAACTATTTTCAAGGCACAATGGGTTGAGGTAAATGCATGTAAAGGCTCCACGTTGATATATAATGAAAAATGACCTTATTGAGGAAAAAAAAATGAACATTTAATTTTGTGGGGCATTAAATCCTCAAGTGAAATATCTGGAAATAAAGGGAGAAAGCTCTTAATTTTCACATTACTTTAAAAAAAACTAAAATAAGTAAATAAATAAATAGGACTTGATTCCATCATGACAGAATTAAGTACTGAAAAAGTCCTCAAAATGAGAGTCAGAAAATTGGGATTTAAATTTTTCCTCTTTAGTTAAATTAAGTAAGTCTCATCTTCCATAAGTCTTTTTCCTCATCTATAAAATGCTATCAAAGTAATAATTTAATTCATCCAACTGAATGATTACACAGAAAAATCAGAACACAAGAAAATTTTGTTGGTTGGGGGAAAGGGCCACCCCAGGGGAGGCCAATAAAATATACAGGAAGTAGGGTGAATAATGTTCCAGATATTTTCACTAAGTGATAAAAAGCAGTTAGAACCTGTTCTTTGTTTTGAATCTTTCATGGACAGCTAAAGAAAATAACATTTTGAGAAAATTAGAAGAACTAATGATAAAAGGTTTCACAGTAACCTGAAAACACAGAATTTGCAATGGAAAACTTTGTTGCAGTCCAAACTTCAAAAAAAGTCCGTATCAAAATCACAGGCGAGGACAATGCTAACTTGTTTATTTGCTGTCAATGGCACTGCTACTGCAGGAACATCCCACAAAGACCAAAAGTCAATTGGACCCATTGTTCAAGTCTACTGAAGTAATAAGGAGTTAACTGTGGTTCAGAAACTGCTTTCATCATCCTGAAAACGTTCTGGCTCATAGTCTGAGTCAAAAACAATAAGCCAAAAACTCTTAACAACCCAGGACTGCCTATCCAGGTTATTCACCAGACTTGGCACTCGGTGATTTTTGGCCGATGCCAAAAATTGATTCTAACATCAAAGGATAAAGACTTATGACCAGTGAACATAGTCAAGCCCTGAAGGTGTAACGAGACCTTGAGGTACAATGGCAGCATTGTCGGAGTAAGTACACAGCATCTGGAAGCCAGGTTCATTTCAACTTGGGACTGGTAAGTGTATTTGTAAGTCTTACTCAGACCATAAAAACTGCAGAGAAGTACAACCTTAAATGCTTTTTGGAACAGGGCAGAGAACGCATGCATGCATTACAGTCAATAGAAACGTCTTGCCCAAAGACTGGACACTGAGTTTTGCTTTAACCCTTCATTTCCCATCAGGTAATATCCTACACTTTAAGTAGATGGAAAAAACAAAAATAAAAACAAAAACCCTGAAAGAAAAAACAAAATATCTGATCTTTTCATTTAGTATTTAGTATTGTGACTATAGGACTCAGGAGACTAATGATTTATAGAGCAATCCACAGTGATCAGGACTGTCCTGGCCCCGGGCTGCTATTAGTAACTGCTACACAATGCCTACAGACCCCTTCAGACTATAGGGCCATCTCCTTGCAAAAGAAAAACTAAAAGCCTCCCTAGACTAGAGATAAATCAAAAAGTATATGGCTTAAAATCAAACCACCACAAAGCTACAGAAGATCCTGATCTAACTGAAAAATACCAACTATCACTCTAGAAGCATCCAGGCCGTAGCAATAAACAAGCATTCCTCAAAATGCTTTATGTCAAGTACCTATTTTAATGGGTTTCTATGTTCTCTGGATCCTAAAGCCTCAGAAGGAGAGAATACAGGATGTTTACTTAACAAAAATCCTGCCTTATCGAAACAGTATACAAAAAACCATGAAAAGGAACTGTTAGTTCTAAAGAATTAACTTTAAAAAACAAAAAGCTTCCTCCAGATAAACTCCGCTCTCTTCCTCATTCCTGTTAGTCTAATTGTCTTCTATATAATTTGGGGGAGAATCAGAGCGGAATTATCCAAAAGGAGATGATGACGCACAATGCAGAGGAGAAGAAAACTCCATCACCCTCTTAGGGTCAACCACTGGGCCCACAAATCAAACCGATAAAATGCAAATTAACAGGAGGAGAGAAACCTGTTTGTTTACACATACCAAGCGCATACACACAGGAAAACTCAGGTGATGAGCAACTCAAAGGGATGGGTGGAATGCAGGACTTCACAAAAGGCGCTGGAAGGAAAAAGGCTAAGAAAGAAAAAGGCTGGGGGCAGTTGCGAGAAGGGGACTAGGGCCGTACAGGAAAAGAGCGCTGTCTGTGGCAGTGCGAAGATTCTCCTCACTCCCAGCATGAGAAAGGGAAAGACTTCGACAAATGGAAATTTATGTCCTGCTTTTACACAGAAAATAAGAGGTCAGAGAGCTAACTGCCTTCTTTTTTGCCATAATGATGTGTTTTGAGGTGGCAAACTTCATTCTCCCTTCAGCATGCTCACGGAACACCACCAAAAAATTAGAAGAATGTTTTCTTCTTTAAGGCTGATATTGCATGTATTTTTCCAACTATGGGTGGCAATGGAAATATTTCTTTAGCTTGCTGTTGAGAATACTGTTATTTTTCATTTCGGAGAGAGGAAAAGAGGTCCAGTGCTTCAGGCTTTTAAAGGACTTAACCAGGCCCTGGAGGGCCACCGATCTCTGTACTCTCACCTCGTGCCTTTCAATATATTTACCAAAAATACCATAAATAGTTTTGGAACATTAATGAAAGTCATAATAATTATGAGATATTACTGCAAAGGACATATCACTAGAACCAAACCATTTAAGTAGAATATTTAAATTTAAGAGAACACACCACAGTCAATTTCTGGTCAACTCTTTTAAACCAGGCAAACACTCTTTTAAAATCCCAGAGAAAGGAGTTTTCTACCATTGAAGTAACAGGATGTTACTCTGCCTGAACAAAGAAAAAAAAAGTCCTGTAGGAAGACGTGCTGGCTAACTGCCCTCCTCTCTCGCAGGCACGACACCGCCTGTGGCTGGAAGAGCATTTAACCAAAACATTCATTTACAAATGTCTTTACTAGCCATCCATTTTGATGTTTCATACGCTTCTAACTCAAGTAGAGGTAACTTTTAAGAAGAAAATGAAAAATAAATGTCATAAATTTCTCAGAATCAGAAAACACTACCAAAGGAGCACTAACGTTACAGAAAATAATCCCAGGAAAGGGAGGGAAAGGACTCTAATGCCGAGAAAAGCAATGCTGGAACATGAACTTCCAACTTGGTCATGGAAGTACAAACTCACAGTCAGGGCCAGGCGTCAAACCGCCATGCCACCCAATTCTGAAAAGGCAACACAGTCCTTTCGCTCTTACCTCACAGCTCTGCCGAGCGGAGAATGACACCAAGCAGCACGTAGGTGCAAATGGCCCAGGGCTGGCAACACCAAGGCCTCAGCTCCGAAGAAGGTTTCAGTAAAAGGGTCAGATTTTACGTCAAACCATGACTTCCCCAGCAGGGATGGGGGAAGGCAGTGTCAATTAAAGTAATTTTTAGTGTTATTTTAGGAGAGTCTTACTACTAAAACATTTAGAAGTACAAGTGCAGTTCCATCTGCCATGGTGGATACAAAGAGGCCTTTCTTCAAGGTAAGAAAGGCTTATTGTTAAAACAAGAATTCCACGATCTTTTAAAAAGGATAAACAAATGATAAACCAAAAGAGGGCGTACAGAGTCAAATAATTTCCAACATGTACCAAAGTTAAGTGCTTCACTCCAGAACTCAGTCTGTTAAAGCTGGTGACCTAGAACTCCGAACACCAACCAAGACAGGCAGGCAGGAGAAGCGTCCTACCCCCTGGCTCCGCCACCCATCTGGCCACTGACATACGCTGATTTCTCACTCTCCTGATACTTCCAAGTCTTATCTAAATCTCACTTTTACATGGAAAAAAACTCCATGAAAAAAAGTACCAAAGGTATAACTCTACAAATGCACAGTGCCTTGAGGAAATCTTTAATAAACATAAGTATGACAGAATACAGAATACAGAGGAATTTAGAGTCCCAGTGGTTTCTGAATTTCCTGCATTGGACTATAAATATACATTTTATAATCAGGATATATATTTTTTATAATCAAGTAGTAATTTAATAATTAGGTGGATATACCATGGCAACTAAGAGTATGGGCTCTGGCTGACTGCCCAGACATGCATGACCACTCCTAAAATTCCAATTACCTAGTATCCTAACCATCATCCAGAAAAACAGAATTTAGGGGCGCCTGGGTGGCCCAGTCGGTTAAGCAGTTGACTTCTGATTTCAGCTCAGGTCATGATCTCACGGTCATGAGACAGAGCTCAGTGCTCAGTGGGCGGTCTGCTTGAGATTCTCTCCCTCCCTCTCCTGCCCCCCACCCCGAACACATGTGCGCACACTCTCCCTCTCTAAAAACAAATAAATGAAACTTTAAAAAAAACCTAGAAAAACAGAATTTATTAAGAATATCTGTCTCATGGGGCACCTGGGTGGCTCAGTCGTTAAGCGTCTGCCTTCAGCTCAGGTCATGATCCCAGGGTCCTGGGATCGAGCCCCGCGTCGGACTCCCTGCTCCGCGGGAAGCCTGCTTCTCCCTCTCCCACTCCCCCTGCTTGTGTTCCCTCTCTTCCTGTGTCTCTCTCTCTGTCAAATAAATAAATAAAATCTTTCAAAAAAAAAAAAAAGACTACCTGTCTCATGAGACTGTAGTGAGGACGGCCCAAGAGAATATACACAAAAGCGGTTGGCAAAGAGGGAGGCTTACAGTCTCACTACTACAGTTGCAGGCTCGTCACTGAATGAATCTCAAAGTTAGAAGTTTGAGGGGAGAAGCCTGTTGCTCCACCTGGAGGTCATCACAGTTTATGATTCTGTTTTCACAGAAAATTAATTCTGCACCAAAGAGAAAGAAAAAAAAAAACCAACACTGGAAACAAAACCTGTCCTCCTTTTGCCAACCACCACCCTTGAAAGAGAGGGAGTCGGCACCCAAGCATTCACAGGACTATGATCTCGTAGAGCTCTAGAAAACCCATCCTGCTGCATGCTGTTTTCAGTGTAAAAATGTTCATACAGCTTAAATGAGAACTACTGTACACTAGAACTTCTACTTAGGACAACCCGCAGAGCAGGAAGTTACCTTAAGGAATGGTGGACATGTACCAACTTTCTTACTTGTACAGACTTTAATCTTCATTCTGATCACTACTTAAAAAACTATAATGCTAAATTCTTACTATGATTTGGAGCCAAAGAGTATTGTTTTTGAAACGTCCTACCACAATGTTACACATAATGTAACAGAAATTTCACTCAAAGGAATTCTTTTTTTTTTTTTTTAAGATTTTATTTATTTATTTGACAGAGAGAGACATAGCAAGAGAGGGAACACAAGCAGGGGGAGTGGGAGAGGGAGAATCAAAGGAATTCTTATTTCTGGATCTCTCCATTAATAAAAATAGTAATCACAGTAGTAGAAGCAAGTGTGCTAAGTACTTATTAGATACCTGACACTACCGTGAATTTTATATAATTTAATCTATTTACTCTTTGCAACAACTCTTTAAGATAAGTAAACACTTTGAGGGCCCCACGTACGGCTGAGGAAACTGGGGCACACAAGGGGGAAGTGATGAATCTCTCGAATGAGACCCAGACACCAACCTCCTGCTTCTACCCACAAGGCTGGTATGTCTGGTGGCTGGGAGGACTGCTTCTATTGGCAGAACCACTTCCACAGCACCTAAAGCACCTGACAGCCCTATGCCCAACGTGTGCGAGGACAGAAAGGAGTAATCGTCAGTTTCTGCTTACTCAACTAAAAGATTCTTTTCCCACAGAGAGCCAGGAGACTCTTACCCTCTCTTTTCTCAATCAGCATAACAGCCTGAATAAGAGGATACTGTCAGCTATAGTATTCCCAGGATTCATTCATTCTTATCTGAGAAGGAGTTTCGTAATTAACCTAAGTGCTTAGATGACATAACTTCACCAAAAATAATCAGAATTTCTCCCTCCCTAATCATTCATTCTCATCGGAGCCGTCACCATTTCTGCCCCTGGTATCTCACACTTCTCTAATCCTTGGCCCACAACATTGCAGAGTCAAGTTTCAAAAACAAAACCCGATCCCCTTACTGCCCTGCTTAAAGCCCTTCAGGGCTGCCCCATTTCCTACCGCTGCAGTTCTTTGCTTGGACTTGAGATTAGCCCCCTATGAACTTATGCACCACGGCCCAAAAAAAAAAAAAAAGTGCACATGAATATTTCATACAGTCACACCAAGAACACAATTTACTTAATACCTTAAAATTCCAAACATAAGTAACACAACTCCATCTTTAACTTCATAAAGGAATTAAAGATTTCTCTAAGCAAGTCCATAAATATTTGCTGAAGGTAAGAGATGTTAATATTTTAACCAAAATCCATTCATCAACATACAGATTACAAGTCAAAAACTTTAAAAGGGAATTTAGGAACTTCAGAATGATAAACTTTCCCATAACTAAACATGTCATTTTATTTGAACTTGTGTCATTAGGACAGTCATTCTGCTAATGTCCTTGGAAATTCAACTCCCCAGCACTTTATGAATGTCTCAGCTGTGTATGTATATATGAAAGTTTAAAGCTCTATCCTTCATTAGCCTCACAGAAAGAGAGAACTGTAGAAGCATGCCAGAAACCCAAACCTCTGTCTGCTGCCCACCTTCTGCCAAAAGACCAACTGGAGACAGAGATCTGGCTGTAGGGCATGCCGTCCATCCTTCCTCTGGACCAAGGGACCTAATCCCAAGTGTCTCAAGGGGACAACCATAACATGAATAAAGCAAGTCTCCTGTGAGATGAAAGGGGTGGGACTATGGCAAATCATCTAAAAGGGGCGACAACCACAACCAGGTCTAGTGAACAGTGTGGTAAAGGAATGCTGATGCAAGGTGGCCAGTCTCATATTTTCAGAAGATGGAAACAGGGATTTTTTTTTTTTTAAAGAGTAGTAAAGTCATGAACCTTGGAAAGTGATACTTTTTTTTTTTTTATTTGACAGAGAAACAGCGAGAGCAGAAACACAAGCAGGGGGGAGTGGGAGAGGGAGAAGCAGACTCCCCACCAACCAGGGAGCCCAACACAGGGCTCGATCCCAGGACCTGAGCCGAAGGCAGACACTTAACCGACTGAACCACCCAGGCGCCCGGGAAATAGGGTGTTTTTTTTTTTATGTGAAATATCCCAAGTTTCCAAGCACTGTAAGGTACACAAACACATCCACAAGTATGATCCAGCCCACATCCACCAGTTGGCACCTCATGATAATACAGACCTTATTTATTAATTTAATAGCCAGGTATTTGGGCCAACTCTGCACCACACACTCTGCTAGGCGTGGGGACAAACAATGAAGAAATCTCTATCCTCACCCAGTGGAGTGGAGGACAAAGCACACAGATACAATGCATAAACACTGTGATCGGCGCAATGACAGCCAGGTAGAAGCCATGGAGTGAGAAAAGGAACCCAAGTCAGCACAGAAAGAGTGGGGTGGGGTATCTGGGATGAGTCCTAGTAGAACTGAGGCAAACAGAAGGGGAAGAGCAGAGAGGCCAGGCTGCAGCTGAAAGAACAGTAATGCACCATGCAAGACCAGGGAACCAGGGGCCAGAAGGCACCCTGCAGGGTTAAAGGCCGGACAGGAGTGGTGGACACCGAGCAGCTGGACCAAGTGAACTTCAGGGAAGGAGGATAGACTGAACACAAATGCCCGCAGCAGATAAAGCCACGAGAATGGATCATGTATCAGTGTGGCGAAAGCAGCAACTCTGACAAATGCATTCAGAGTTTTAATAATACTATAGTAAAATCTTCTTTTTACTAAATATGTTAAATGTAAAAAAAAATGAAAAGTCATATACAAAGAAGAAAATGTTGTATCACCCATAATCCTACACTAACTACTACACAGTTCCTCCCCGTCTAGAAATGTCCAATGATATTCTTCTCCCCAATCTTTATTTTTTTCTCCTTTGATCCTAATTTTTATCTTTTACTTAGACTTCCCCATTTGAGCACATCCACCATAGGCCTCCTCAAACCTTCTGTGATATGAAATGGAGCATAAAAGAGTTAAGTCTCAATTTAAAAAATCAAACCGGGGCGCCTGGGTGGCTCAGTCGTTAAGCATCTGCCTTTGGCTCAGGTCATGATCTCAGGGTCCTGGGATCAAGCCCCATGTGGGGCTCTCTGCTCAGCAGGGAGTCGGCCTCTCCCTCTCTCTCTGATCCTCCTCCACTTGTGCACTCTCTGTGTCTCAAATAAAATCTTTTTTTTTTAATTTTATTTTTTTTAAGATTTTTTTTTTATTTATTTATTCATGAGAGACAGGGAGAGAGAGAGAGAGAGAGAAGTAGAGGGAGAAGCAGGCTCCCAAGGAGCAGGGAGTCCGATGCGGGACTCGATCCCAGGATCCCGGGATCATGTCCTGAGCCGAAGGCAGACGCTTAACCATCTGAGCCACCCAGGCGCCCTCAAATAAAATCTTTAAAAAAAAAAATTTTAAGAACCAAACCACCTTTCCATAATACACATTATTTATGCCAACCACTTCAGCCTTTACACATAACACAGGTCAGAGAGAGAGAGAGAGAGAGAGAGATACTCTTTACTCTTTTTCATCAGAGAACCCATACTCTAGGTAGGAGGGGCTTGGCTCCATAAATGTATGACCCTGCTTAACTGCTTTAACTAAAAGCTGCAATTAAAGTGAAGAGCTGGGGAGCCCAGGTGGCTCAGTCGGTTAAGCACCTGCCTTTGGGTCAGGTCACGATCCCAGGGTTCTGGGATCGAGCCCCACATCGGGCTCCCTGCTCAGCAGGAAGCCTGCTTCTCCCTCTCCCAATCCCCCTGCTGAGCAGAGAGCCTGACATGGGGCTCACTGTCTCTCTGTCAAGAAATAAATAAAATCTTTAAAAAAAAAAAACAAAAACGATGAGCAAAGGACTTGAACAGACATTTTCCCAAAGATGATATAAAAATGACCACCAAGCACATGAAAAGATGTTTAACATCATTAGTCACTGGAGAATGCAAATAAAAACCACAAGATATTCCTCAAATCCTAATACATGAATGTTCACAGCAGCATTATTCGCAATAGTCAAAAAGGAGAAACAAGCCAAATGTGCGTCAATGGATGAATAAATTGTGGTATGTATATGCAACGGATTATTATTCAGCCATAAAAAGGAATGACATCTGACACATGCTTCAACATGGAACCTGGAGGACATTGTGCTAAGGGAAATAACCCAGTCACAAAAAGACAAATACTATATGATTCTACCTATATCAGGTATCTGGAGCAGTCAAATTCATAAAGATAGGAAGTAGAATGGTGGTTTCTAGAGTCTGCAGAGAGAGGGGAATGAGTGCATTTTATAGTATGTGAATCATATCTCAATGAAAAATTATTGAGTAAGCAACTGCTCTTTTGGAACTACAGTACCATATAAAATAACGAAACCAAAATTCTATTGGGTCAAATGCTATTTCCCCATTATTTCCACCCTTGTCAGTTACCTGCAGGTACCAGCTTACTTCTCTCTGCCCTTTACCAGAGGAAAAACAGCAACAGGCAGGCCGATGTCTGAGTAGCTGGGCTACACGTGCACCCTGGCGCTGCCTCGTCTGCTGAGAAGGGCACACACGTCCGCTCACGCATGGCTCTCGGGCCCCGGGACCCCGCCCGCCCTGGGCACACAGGTGCCCTGCAGTGTCTCCAGCGGCCACAGACTTACCTCACTGCTCATACCCGTCTCCTCTCTGTCCTTCGGCTCCACTGTCAATTCTCCTCTTACACTCTGCTGGTTAACTACTACATTGTAGCCACATCGAACTTGAAATGGGGCCCTAACTAAAATATGTCCCAAGTACAACCTCCGCCTTTTTTGATTTCCATTGTTGCTTGTGCTAGGGAGTTGGTTACTGACAAGTTTTATGAGCTCTGGTGTTAGAAGAAGGGGCTAAAAAACCAAGGGGGAAAAGTGCTCTGAAGGCAAAGAAGGGAGGGAGAGGATGAAGAAGCTGTTTCAAAGTACAAGAACAGAATCAAAAGCCCAATGATTAGGGCATACTCTGACTAAGGAAGATAATAAAGGACCGGGCTACCAAGTGTGAGAGTCAAGCAGCTCAACTAGGAGCAACAAGAAACACACGGTGGCGCCTGGGTGGCTCAGTCATTAAGCGTCTGCCTTCGGCTCAGGTCATGATCCCAAGGTCCTGGGATCGAGTCCCACATCGGGCTCCCTGCTCTGTGGAGAGCCTGCTTCTCCTTTCCTTCTGCCACTCCCCCTGCTTGTGTTCTCTCTCTCTCCCTCTCTCTCTCTCTGTGTCAAATAAATAAATAAAAAGATTTTAAAAACACACACACACAAAGCAAGGTGGGGATGAAAAAAGGCCCAGGAAAAGGCACACCCCAAGGAAGCAATCCTCGGGATCAGAACAAATTCCTCCCTGCGCCCACCTCCCCCATCTAGTTAAGTAACGGTACCACCCAAGACCAGAAGGAGTCATGGACAAAATTCTCAAGTGGTAGAGAAGCACACCATGTATTTCAGAAAGCTTCAAATCACTGAAGATGTCATGTTCTGATGTTCAAAGTAGGACTATTTGTGTTACTTCGGAGAAATGAAAGCCTGGCTGCAATAGCCTTTATATCATCACGGTTAATAGTGCCTTATGGTTTTCCAAGTACATCTAACTCCAGCCCCACAATTATCCCAGGCAAAAGAAAATATCCACCTTCAATTTGCAAATGGAAGGTCTTCTGATTTTACTAATCTCTCCACAACACAATACTGTGTGACTCCGCTGACTCATGTCAGGAGAAATATACATAGTAGTCCACATACAATGAACAAATCGAGAAAAACTGGAGTCGAAAGCAGGAGAAGCAAATAAGAAATGAACATGGAGGGCGCCTGGGTGGCTCAGTTGGTTAAGCGACTGCTTCGGCTCAGGTCATGATCCTGGAGTCCCGGGATCGAGTCCCATATCGGGCTCCCTGCTCAGCGGGGAGTCTGCTTCTCCCTCTGACCCTCTTCCCTCTTGTGCTGTCTCTCATTCTCTCTCTCTCAAATAAATAAATAAAATCTTAAAAAAAAAAAAGTCTTTAAAAAAAAAAAGAAAAAAAGAAATGAACATGGAGAATATGAACAAAGAGGTTATTCTCTAGAAAATGTGTAACATCTGCCATATGCATAGCATATAAAAGCAAGTTAAACAGAACACTTATACAGCAAACCATAGGGGAGCCATCCCGCAATGGAAGCACAATGAAGGGAAACAACGAAGGGAAGCAGGTAAGGCCAGAAGGAAAGGAGGATTCTTGGGTTTTGTGTGTTTTTTTTTTAACTAATTAATTTATTTTTTAACTAATCTCTACACCCAACATGGGGCTCGAACTCACAACCCCGAAGATCAAGAGTCGGATGCTCTACCAGCTGAGCCAGCCAGGAGTCCATGTTCCTTTTAAATGGGGCAAAACAAACAGGAAAAAAAGTACCAATGAAAAGGGAAAGTCTGTGAACTTCAACTGTAATCTTCAACATCCCCTTTGGCAAGGTTAAAGTTATTTCCTTAAGATCATTTACTGAGCCCTCGTCCATTCATACAGGTACTTTCCAATACACAGATGATGATCTTGTGGCATCTCTCTGACCTCGGAGAGTTGAATCCTTATTAGAAGTAGCACGGACCCGGGTTCCACACCACGAATTCCGGGGTGATTTTTTAAAAGTTCACTGAGTAATGCCTCCACCAAAATGATAACATGCCAAATGTGTAAAAGATGTATTTTTCTTTCCCAAAGAAGGTGTTCCCGAGCTCCTTGTACTGCCACTGGTAAATTCCTTCAGAAAGAAAGCCAGAGGAGTTGCTTGTTCAAAGACCACAAACCCCTGAGACTGAAAATCTGTAGCCTTCTACTTCACAGCCAAGAGATTTCTTCCCCGCAGGGTGCACTGTAGCATAGGTTGTTGTTTTAGAATTATCAGAATTATTTTCATCACAAGTAACTACAGGAATGAGAGGTAGAGTCTCCCAAGCCTTAAGAATCTTAATTCCATCATAAAGCATTAAAGAGACATTTTTGACCTCCGGTTTTAACTACTTTTTCAGGAGATGGTTCTTTACTCACAAATGTAGGTAACTCAGCACCACTCAGTATCTCCCTGGTTTATCTCTGATCCACAAAAGGCAAGATTTTTATCTTACAGACTCCAGGTGCATAACAGTTTTTAACTGTTCTGTTCACTGATCCTAAACTAGTACATTCACTCACTATCCTATCACCCTGTTTAATTTTCTCCAGAAAACCGATCTGAAATTATTCATGGCCACTACCATATCCCTATCACACTGAAGAAATGGTTCATCAAATATTTGTTGTGCTGACCAGTAACTAATTAACAATACTCCCCAGAAATCTTCAGTCAGCCTCCCCTTCCCTCTAGCCACCTCAGAATACGGGGCTCAATTCCACACAGAGCATGTGGTCTTTGAAAGCAAGAACTGAGGTCAGAACATGTGGACTCAGCCCTGTCACTTCCTGGCAGTTGAAGGAGCTCTTGCTGGCCACAGACGGAACAATTTATGCATCAGTAAGTATAATAACACACAAACACGGTTACATCCATAAGTAATTTTTTGGGTCATTTTGGAAGAAGCCAGTAAATCAACTATTTTGAATGTGCTAAATAAAAGGGAAGACTCAAGTTTGCATACGGACTTTCCTATACAAAATGCACCTGAAGTATCCAAACAGTTGATATGGGGAAGCTTCTCTACAAAATATTCTATGAAATGAATAAAGAAAAGATGGAATGGGGCACCTGGCTGGCTCAGTGGGTAGAGCGTGCAACCCTTCATCTCGAGGTTTTGAGTTCAAGCCCCACACTGGGTGTAGAGCTTACTTAAAAACAAAATCTTAGGGGCACCTGGGTGGCTCAGTTGTTAAGCATCTGCCTTTGGCTCAGGTCATGATCCCAGGGTCCTGGGATCGAGCCCCACATCGGGTTCCCTGCTCAGCGGGGAGCCTGCTTCTCCCTCTTCCACTCCCCCTGCTTGTGTTCCCTCTCTCGGCTTTGTCTCTCTCTGTCAAATAAATAAAATCTTAAAATAAAATCTTTAAAAAAAAAGAAAGAAAAAAGACAATGATAACATCAACATTTTAGAATACCTAATGAATTAATGGATGTAGGCAGTGGCCATCACAAATGGCTGATGATACCACAAAAGGGATAATTAAAAGATAAAAAGTTAAAACTTCTTTCTGCCAAAAAGTAGTGATTTTTTTAAACCTGAGTAAAAAATGGCAAAAGATATGACAGGGATTTTGGGGATAGAAGGGGCACAGAGTGGAGAGATACAGGAAGGTGTTTCCTGAACTCTTATTTTTTAAAAAAGAGAAAAACACCCAAACAGAAAAGCTGGCAAAGTAAAGAAACTAAAAATTTACAAATGAAAAACTAGAAACATCTAGTAAATATAAAGGGGGAAAGTTTAACCTCATTTATAATCAACTGCAAATTAAAATAATAACCTATTTGTTTTAACTGCACTGTTGAGAATTCACAAGAGTTCAATCACATGACTTGAGAAAGTATAAAATGGCAAAACCTTCCAAAGAGATCAGTTAGGAAATATGCTTCAAAATATATTTTTTAAGGCACCTGTTGATGCAGTAATTTGAAATCTAGACGTTCATGATCCAGAAATATTATGTTCATTAAGTGTTCATTACAGCATTAAGGATAACAGAAAAAAAAAAACCCTGCAAACATCATAAATGTCCAACAATGGGAAACATTAAATAAACTGTTCGATTTAGTAAAATTTCATTAAATAATCATTCTCATGAAGAACATATAGGGGGAAAAACATGCTTTAGAATATATTCTTAACCTTAAGAAAACACTCATAATAAAATGGTCTGGTAGATATATCAATTTCCTAATACACATTTATCAAGGAGGCTAGAAAGATCAACACCAAAGTATTACCAATCCCTAATTAGTGAAGTTAAGTATTCTTTCTCTCTTATACTCTTCTCTGAACTCAAAAACGCTGGCAACGAACACATACTATTTTTCTATCTGGAAAAATGACACACCACACACACCATTAGCTACACTGGCTAAAGGGTTTCAGTAACATTAACTCTACAAAACACCCTGGGCGACTCAGGGAAGCTCTACGGACCTGTTTCTTCAGAGATAAAATTCACAATCCCAACTAGATGAGTGGTTTTCGAACTGTGAGAATATGCATGTAAAGTGCTTTCGTACCTGGCCCAGAACAAACATTCAATACATGTTAATGTTGTTTATTACTATTAACCAATGGCTCACAGCAGTGGCAAACAGAACCTGCCAAGCAAGCATGGGGATTCCAGACCCACAACTCTCATTTCAACCACTTGTCATTAATGCTTTAAATACTGGACTCCTGGATATGGTTTCAATTAAAGAAAAGGTTCCACCATTTTTAAAGTTCTAAAACCACTTAAGTAGATAATCCCTAAAGACCCTTGGAGTATTATGTCATTCTAAATATGACACATTTCTTATCCCTTTGGCATGTCTGGAAATACTCTCGGTGAACACACAAATAATAAAAATCCAGGTTAAATATATTTAGCATGATTCTAATATACTGCATAATAACTTTTTGTGAACTCTGAGATTCTATGATGGTTTTCCTCCTAATGCATATTCATATTACACATATTAGTTACTAAAAATTTTCTGAAATTACTTCTCACTTGGTATCCTGAAACTCCCTGCATTTTTACACAATGCAAAACAGCGCACTAAATGAAAAAGGTGTCTTTCAGGCATTCTTAAAAGTGCACTTCTTAACTTGAAAAAAAGGGTCCTTTAAACAGTGGAAACCACCTCTCAAATCACTGTTTGGAAAGGACTAGAAAGTAGCATTAACTCTGTAGTCTATCCACTACTCAGTGAAGACACTCTCAAGGACCAGATAAAGCACAGTATTCACTTGTACTGCGTTCCCTCCATGTTAAGTAAGCGTTTCACAGAAAAATAGCACAAATTAGTACAAGGAATTCTAAAAGCCAGAGAAAGCCCACCAGATAAACTACATCCCTGACTCCTAGCTTGACAATATTTTATTCCTTGACCTTATTCCAAGTTTACAAATGAGATCAAAGATCAAGTAGTTTCCATAAGCATCTTTCTAAATCAAGATTCCTACTATTCTTAATGAAAAAGGTTAATGACAAGAAAAGGAAAAAATGGCTGCAAGGTCACAAGCGGTACAAGACAGGCCGACCGGCAACATGGTCAACCGACCTTTGAATTAGACTCTCCTCAATTCAGGATCTGCTCTATCTACCTAGAGGCAAATGTGGCTTCCAGAACACACGTCCTCTTTGATTTCACCCAATTTTAGTTCCAGCCCACTGGCCTCTACTGACTACTTCCGTGACCTACGGGCAAGGTATGTAACCCCTCAGGATCGGTTTACCTCGTCTGAGAATAAGGAACAACACTATCTCGTCTACAGTGCAGGCCAGAGGCTTACATGAGCATGGCTATCAGGAAAGTGAAAATCAAACTCTGGTTGGACACTTTTTCCTACAGGTAGGAAGAGATGCCACGGCGATTCATACCGGGGTGCCCATCCCGCCAACGCTCAAAGCGGGGTCACAAATCCCAAGAAATCCAGGAGACCAAGCCATTTTCATCATGATAAGGAGGTATCATTTGCCCCCTTCACTGTGCTGACATTTGCACTGACAATGTCAATCAGTGGGGGGTAAAAGGACGAGCACTTCATTCCCACAAGCCCCAAACTGCACCCACCAGCAGTCACTGTGCTCTTCACTCAACTTGCACTTAAAATAATGCCAGTTTCACTTAAGAGTGTATTTGACCAAGGAGTGAAACATAAAAAAAAAAAGAGGGAAACATATTAATTTTATTATATCTCAACCCTGATCACATATTCAGTCTGATGAAACAGGAAGCACTTCTGCTGCATATGCTCTCTCAAGGAAAAACACCTGTGCTGTAACAAAGGGTCTGGCAGCAAAAAGAACTAGTCTCTTTTTCCAGGGAACACCCTTCTTACTCAACAGAGGAGCCATGGTTATTCAAACTTGGGTACCTGGCAGACATAGTCTCAAATATTAATGAAATGAAGCTCCTGCATTAATACAAACAGCTGATGCAAGGACACAGGATGAGTTTAAGGATTTCTTTTCATTAAGCCAAAATAACATTTTGTGACAGACTAAAGGCAGAAGCATATATAAGAATCTAGCTTCTATTAAGCCAGACAATAATGAGACTGACAAAAATGTAAAACAATGGGGGCGCCTGGGTGGCTCAGTCGTTAAGCGTCTGCCTTCAGCTCAGGTCATGATCCCAGGGTCCTGGGATCGAGCCCCACATCGGGCTCCCTGCTCGGCGGGAAGCCTGCTTCTCCCTCTCCCACTCCCCCTGTTTGTGTTCCCTCTTTCGCTGTGTCTCTCTCTCTGTCAAATAAATAAAATCTTTAAAAAATAAAAAAAGTAAAACAATGTCATTCTTCTAATTTTTTGTTTCAAAAAGTATTTTTCATTTAATTTTTCATTTTTTCATTTAAAAATATGCTATTTTATTAATATGCAATGGTTTACTATTGTTCTTTAAATTAACATTTTATAGGGGCGCCTGGATGGCTCAGTCGTTAAGCGTCTGCCTTCGGCTCAGGTCATGATTTCTCAATTTAAAAAATTTTTTTTAACATTTTTTTTTTAAGATTTTATTTATTTATTTGACAGAGAGAGTGAGAGCGCACAAGCAGGGGGAGCAGCACGTAGAGGGAGAGGGAGAAGCAGGGAGCCAGATGCTGGGATTGATCCCAGGACCCTGAGATCATGACCTGAGCCAAAGGCAGACACTTAACCAACTGAGCCACCCAGGGACCCTCAATTTTAATCTCTAAGTACCAATAAATATAAACCACATTTTAAAAAGCTCTTTAGTCTCCTCAATAATATTTAAGAGTCTAAAAGAGTCCTGAGAGCAAAACATTTAAGAATCACTTCTAAACAATTATCAAGTTTCTTAATTCAAGCTATTTGAATAATCAAAAATGTCACTCAGCACCTGAGCCTTTATGTCCTGTCACATCCTTAACAGCAAAGAAGTTTACTAACCTTACTTTCAGTTTACCCTTCAGTTATCAATATGCTACCTTAATGAAACTTTTAACTTTTTTTTGAGACATGCTTCCCCCACCACCTTTGAGAATGTGAGTAAAGCTCTAATTCTCTAGAACACAGAACTCAAGCACTAAAGAATGCATGCAATTTCTGGGTTCAAGGACAGTGTCCTTCAGTCCCAGCCATGAGACACCAGTACAAAACCCTGGCACTGGAGAGCAGGGAGGAATATGGATTTCACATGCCCATACTACTGCACTCCAAAGACAGTCATAAACCCACTGATCACGAGCCAACTTACAAAACAGTAATTTACATACATGAGTGAAATTCGGATTTTAAAACAAAACCTAGACAATATTTTCAAGTAAACCAAGGAGTCCTATCTTAACTAAAATAAACACAAATCCAAAGGAGTAAAAATGAAATCTACCATATTTTTTTAAAAATTGCTTAATTTACTCAATATTTCAAAAGTGACTGGAAGTCACAGTTAAGAAAAAGCTATGTTCATATCTTCCTTTACCATTTAGAAATCTCTAATTTCTGGAAAATGTAACTAAATACTATTTTTAAATTTTTTTTTTAGATTTATTTATTTATTTATTTGTCAGAGAGACAGAGAGCACAAGCAGGTGAGGCAGGCCGAGGGAGCTGAGGGAGAGAGCAGGACCCTGGGATCACAACCCAAGCCAAAGGCTGCTGACCAACGGACTGAGCCACCAAGGTGTCCCTATTTAAAAATCTATACATGCTAATGGAGGATTCAAAATGGTTCACACTGCAAATGTCCTTTCCAAAACAGCAAAAAGCTATAACCAAAAGAGAATTATCTATTCAACATTAGTCTCTCAGAATACAGGGGCTTAAGTACAACAGCCTCCAGGTGTTTACTGTTCCATAAACTTTTTTTAAAGACCTACTTACAGGATTAAGGCTTAAAATTATCCTCCTGTCTCTTCCACTTTCTGGAAAACTTATTCAAGAAACACATTAATGATTAACTTTCCCAAGCTTTAGTTTTTATTGTCACATCCACTCTTACATTTAATCCAGGAAGAGGAAAAAATTACATAATCTGCTTTTTTAAATGTTTTTCCAAAAAAATCAAGTGGTCTTTTGCTAGTAATCCAGTTCATCAAATTTAAATAATTACATTTTCTTTTTAGTCGCAGTGTTGTCCACAGGCTGTATATTTAAGGCAAATTAATATTCAAAAGAGCAAAGCAACATCTATGCTTTAAAACACACACAATATATTCTCCCCACACACACACATAGCCACACCCACTCCCTCAACAGACAGAAGAATGATCTGTAAGCTAACCTTCCTCTTCTGCTCAGCACTTCTCATCTTCAGTCCCTTAATTCCTCTAACACAAAGACGTTGCCAATTTAATCATGTGGAAGAGGGGAAAAAGAGGAGCTACATATGCAAACTGTTTATGTTAAACTTAAGCAAGTTTATCAATACTTATCAATATTTCTTTAGAGACTCTCATTTAAAAATACATTAATAATTACCTTGAAAATAAATTACAGAATAAACTGTGAGTTTTCAGAAAAGGCAATCAGTAACCCATTTCACAGTACTGAACTACAACAGGCAAACTAAAGAGGACTCAAAGGCTCAGTCTGTTAAGTGTCTGCCTTTGGCTCAGGTCATGATCCCAGGGTCCTGGGATGGAGCCCCATGTCGGGTTCCCTGCTGGGTAGGGAGCCTGCTTTGCCCTCACCTCTACAGCTACCGCTGCTTGTGCTTGCTCTCTCTTTCTCTCAAATAAATAAAATCTTTAAAAAAAAGAAAAAAAAAGAGGACTCAAAGGCCAAAATAAAATCAGCACTAATTTAACCACTTGATTGTCTGGGTGGCTCAGTCGGTTGGTTATCTGACTCTTGATTTCGGCTCAGGTCATGATCTCAGGGTTGTGGAACTGAACCCTGCATCCAGCTCCGCACTCAGCAGAGTCTGCTTGTCCCTCTCTCCCCAACCCAATAAATAAATAAATAAAATCTTTTTTTTTTAGTTGTATTTATAAAGCTAATTTTGCACTCAAGTTTCAAATCCTAACCACCAAAGCCAGACTGTGGCCCCCAAAGATCCTCTCATACAATGCTCCTCCTCAGAAGTGATTTCTACATAAACCCACATAAAGAGAAGTAAAAGTTGGGGCGCCTGTGTGGCTCAGTCGTTAAGCGTCTGCCTTCAGCTCGGGTCATGATCCCAGGGTCCTGGGATCGAGTCCCGCATCAGGCTCCCAGCTCGGCGGGAAGCCTGCCTCTCCCTCTCCCACTCCCCTTGCTTGTGTTCCCTCTCTCACTGTGTCTCTCTCTGTCAAATAAATAAAATCTTAAAAAAAAAAGAGAGAGAGAGAGAAGTAAAAGTTTGCACACTGAGACCATTACATGGACAAAGAATGGTCTCTTCAATAAATGGTGCTGGGGCAACTGGATATACACAATCCAAAGAACTTAAGCTGGACCCCTACTTCATACTACATACAAAAATTAACTCAAAATGGATCAACAACCTCAATATAAATAGGGCTAAAACCATAAAACTCTTAGAAGATAACATAGGGATAAAAATTCAGGACCTTCCATCTGGCAACGGGTTCCTAGATTATACAAACAGAAGAATGTGCAACAAAAGAAAAAAACAGATCCACTGGACTTATCAAAATTAAAAACTTTTTGGGACGCCTGGGTGGCTCAGTCGGTTAAGCGTCTGCCTTTGGCTCAGGTCATGATCCCAGTGTCCTGGGATCGAGTCCCTCATCAGGCTCCCTGTTCAGTGGGGAGTCTGCTTCTTCCTCTCCCTCTGCCTGCCACTCCCCTGCTCGTGCTCTCTGACAAATAAATAAAAAAAACCTTTTCTGCATCAAAATGCATTATCAAGAAAGCAAAGACAACCTACAGAAGAGATATTAACGAATCATACATCTGATAAGGATCTAGTATCTAAAATATACAACAAACATAACTCAATAACAAAAACTGTCAATACACATTTCTCCAAAGATATATAACTCACCAACAAACCATGAAAAGATAATCGATGTCATTAATCATTAGGAGAATGCAAAAACCACAATGAGATACCACTTCACAAAGAAAAGAATAGCTATAATTTAAAAAGGAAGGAAGGAAGAAAGGAAGAGGGGAGGCGAGACAAGTGTTAGCAAAGATGTGGAGAAACACTTTGCGTTGCTGGAGGGAATATCAAAGAGTGGCAGCTCTGGAGAAACCAGTGTGCTGATTCCTCAAAAAGATAAACACAGAATTACAATACAACCTAGCAGTTCCATGCTAGGTATACAACAAAAGAAGTGAAAACTGGTACTCAAACAAATACATATGCACACATTCATAGCAGCACTATTCATAACAGGCAAAAGGTGGAAACAACCCAAATATCCGTGAGTGATGACTGGATAAACAAACTGTGGCATATACATGTAACGGAATATTACTCGGCCATAAAAAGGAATGGAATACTGATTCAGGCTACAACTGGGTGAACCTCAGAAACATTGTATGAAAACAGCCAGACACAACAAGTCACATACTGCATGATTCCACTATATAAAGTATTCAGAGCAGATAAATCCAAAGGGACAAAGTACAGACTGGTGGTAGCTAGGGGTTGGAGGAGGGAGCAATGGGGTGCAACTGTTTAATGGGCACTGGTTTCAGTGGGGGGATGAAACATTTTGGAACTGGTGGCTACACAACACTATGAATATACTAAATGCCACTGTTCACTTTAGACTAGTCAATTTTATGCTATGTGAATTTGACCTCAATTTTTTTTTTTTTTTAAGTTTGCAAGGATGTCTAATTTGCTAGTCTATACATCTCCACCTTGGTCAGGAATGCTCTCCCCAACTCAGTGTGCCCCTCTCAATACCTTAGGTCTCCCTGGCTCATAGCCTAGATGCAATTGGAGAGAAAACATTGGGTCAAAAATGACCTATGAGGGACGCCTGGATGGCTCAGTCGGTTAAGCGGCTGCCTTCGGCCCGGGTCATGATCCCAGGGTCCTGGGATCGAGTCCCACATCGGGCTCCTTGCTCAGGAGGGACCCTGCTTCTCCCTCTCTCTCCCTCTGCTTGTGTTCTCTCTGTCAAATAAATAAAATCTTTAAAAAAAAAATGACCTATGAAAACAAACTCTAAGAATGTATATTTATATAAAGACTGAAATTTTATGGGGCGCCTGGGTGGCTCAGTACATTGAGCGTCTGCCTCAGCTCAGGTTGTGATCCTGGGACTGAGCCCCGCATCAGGCTCCCTGCTCAGAGGGGAGTCTGCTTCTCCCTCTCCCTCTCCCTCTGCTGCTCCCCTTGCTTGTGCTCTCTCTCTCTCGTCAAATAAATAAATAAAATCTTAAAAAAAAAAAAAAAAACACTGAAATTTTATGCTGGGGGAAAAAACACTAGAGAAACATATACACTAAAACTTAACAAATTCCAAAACAAATGGAAGGTGAGGACCTCTGTGACTATAAGCATTGACAAACATTCAAGTCTGCATGACCACCACCAATGTTTGAAAATGTCAGGCAGCAGAGGACTTCCTCTTAAGTTTCAAACTGCAAACCACAAGGCAGAACTGCACAGAAATTTCTCTGAAACACCTACCCGTATTTCACATTTGAGACATTGCAGGCAGTCTACTACTTTCTCAAGAGCTGATTCTTAAAGCAAAAAGAATTATAATACTGGCCCTGTTCAGAAATGTTAAGAAGAATAAAGTCTTTCTTCTCAATTACTTACTATGTAACTTACTCAGCACTAAAGCCTATGAGATGCTACATACTGACAAAGAACACGGGAACAGTGTTTGACACCTTTAAGAGTGAATATTTTAAGGATTAAGTGAGAATAGTACATTAATTTCCAAGAAGTGGAACTGTATCTGTATATGTATTATACTAATATATCTATGCCTTTAACACTATAGTGATGATTTGGAGACACATCACTCATACTTTTCCCTTAGTGGACCAAGCATCCTGGCTGAAAACTTCACTTAAGGAAGCTTTTTTCAAGGTAAGAAATGCCACCTGGAGTATGCATGGTAGAAACAAATTTAAAATTTGAAGGAATCAAACTGCCTTTCCTTAAAAGTACTTTGACCAAATGACTCATAACCGAAAAGCTAACAAATGTGAAGCCTGGGTACGTAAGCCTAGCAGACCCTTTGACTGGGGAGGAACACTAATGACACTACAGGGTATATCCATCAGGCATCTTGCCTGGGGTTTTCCCACTATTATCATTTAATGCCCAATAACCCTGTTATTCCTATTTAAAAATCCACCACGCACACTGAAGTAGGTACATTAGGAAGTTAACTGAACATCAGTAGAGGTGGTTTCATGCAAGCGAGACTTTTATGATTCCCAACTGTAACCTCCCCCCCGAAAAAAAGGTGCTCTCAACATTCCTACACATACTAATTTGATAAGTGATCCAAATCATCTAAATCAATGATAAAAATATTTAGCAGAATAGAATCAAAGACAAAGTATTTCATCTCACTAATGAGCCCTTAAGTTCAGAAGTTGGTGGTTAAATCATGGATACTTCTGGAGAGCAGGTGTTACACTATCTAGGTATGCAATTATATAAACCACATTTCTCCAACTCTTCAACAAAGTATCACCAGAGATCATGCCATGCCTTGCTGAAATCAAATCCTGGTATGGCTACAGTGGCATTCTACACAATGCTGTCCACATGAGGAACTCAAGAGCCAGAAATGTCAAGACAATTTCAGTCCACACACCATCTCCATGGATTAGCTAAGACTAGAAACCAGGTCTTTTGACAAACTCAATTTAAAAAAAAAAGGAATTCATGGCATTATTTAACAGCATCATCTTTCCCAAATTCCTCAATCCTCAAAAAACCAAGAAGCTAACCTTGACTCTTGTCTTATCTCACATCCATCAAATCCAATCATCTTTCTTCAAAATAAGTCCCCAATCTGACCTTTCCCACCTCCCCCACTAAGAACTACCTGTCCAAGGGGTACCTGGGTGACTCACTTGGTTAAGCATCTGCCTTCGGCTCAGGTCATGATCTCTGGGTCCTGGGATCAAGTACTGCGTTGGTCTTCCTGCTCAGCGGAGAGTCTGCTTCTGTCTCTCTCTCTCTCTCTCTCCCCCCTCTCTGGCCCCTCCCCACTGCTCATTCTCTCTCTCAAATAAATAAATAAAATCTTAAAAAAACTGACTACCTACCCAAGCCACCAGCACTACCACCCAGATTAACTGCTGCACCAGCTTCCTCCCTGGAATTCTGCCACTCTACTACAATCCTTTACCATACAATGGCCTGAGTGACGTTGTTTTTTTTTTTTTTTTAAGATTTTATTTATTTATTTATTTATTTGCGAGAGTAAGAGCGAGAGAGAGTGAGAGAGAAAAAAGCAAGAGTGCACAAGCGGGGGGGAGGGGCAGAGGGAGAAGCAGGCTCCCACTGAGCAGGGAGCCCGATGCGGGACTCGATCCCAAGACCCTGGGATCATGACCTGAACTGAAGGCAGATGTTCAACCAACTGAGCCACCCAGGCGCCCGTCTTTTTCAGTCTTGAAACAACAAAACTGCAGAAAAGTACAGTACAAAGAAGTTTCTTCCCCAAACCACCTGAGAGTTAGCTGCCAACCTGATGCTCCATCATCCTCAAATGCTAAAAACAAGGATGGTCTAGATAACTACAACAAAATCATCAAGACCAGAAAATGAAGTCTGATAGATGACTATGATTTAATCCTTACAGCTCACCCCAGGCCACCCCTTGTAAGTGGTGGCGACAGCATGGGCTCTGACTCCCTGTGCACTCTGCTCTCCCCTCGGGACACTCTCCTCACCCTGAACAAGCTCTAGTGTCCCACGACCCACTCAGAAAGAGCCTGTCTTCACCCTGCTTGGGCTCTGACTCCTGCGATGTCTCCCGTGCCCTGTCAACACTGACATTCTGTCACAAACCACCCTCTGCATCCCACTCTGGCACAGACGTGCTGCTCTGGGCCACAGCAGCTCCCCATACCCCTCCTCAAATTTTGTGTGCCTACCTTGCTCTGCCCCACCTAACGGCTGTAGGACAGAACTGTTCAGGAAGAAGGGGGAAGGGAGAATAATCAGTTTTATATGTACACAGATTTCACTCTTCGGCTCAAAATCCCCAAACAGCTTTTTAATCTTTCTCAGAATAAAATCCAAACTCTTTTCCATGGTCCAGTGGGTCCTAAACACCTGTCTACATCACTTGATCCAACCTATGCTTGCTGGCCTTTATTCAACTTACTAAAAAAACTCCTTACCTCAGGGCCTTTACAGTATGTTCTCCAGCTCTTTGAAAGCTTCCCCAGCTCCCCAAACCTCAGTAAGTTCAAACTTTATGTCCTTAGAGGCTTTCCCCAGTCTGTTCCCTATCCACCAACCCCACACCCCCACCTACCCCTTGTTGTATCCCCATAACTAGAACAGTCCTTAACACACAGTAGATGATGAACATCTGCATGATAGCTGAATTCAAGAACTCAGCTTATGACGCAAACTAAGCAATCATAAGGTCATCCTGTATGTGTGGGATATATGTAAAGATGCAAGAAATGGTAATTTAAAAATATTAATGTTGACACATTACATGGTGCTCTAAAGTATATTATTACTTACAATAATTCCAAGCAGTATCTGCGTTGAGTTTACTTTCTCTTCTTCACAGACAAACCTCAGAAAAGTGCAATGATTTGCACAGCCAATAACTGACAAGATCATGACTAGAACTTGGGCCTTCTAAGTACTATTAATTACACCACGCAAGCCCCTCTCTATGTGCAGCACCACTACTCATTCACTCTCATAATTCCCAACATCCTTTCCTTTAAATTTCCAGAATTACTGGAATGTTTCAAAAGAACAGCTAGAGGTGCAGAAATACTGTAATTTTCAACCCTACCTACAAATTGATGTCTTACTGAAAGCATAATGCACACGCTGACTGCAGGCCTATTTATTACATGATAGCTCTGTTTTTATCAAGAGTTCAGGCAAAAGACCCTTGATAATGGGCATTTTAGCACCATATTCCAGGAGTCAGCAAACTATAGCCCACCACCTGCTTCTGTAACAACATGTAAGCTAAAATTGGCTTTTACATTTTTAAATGGTTGGGAGGAAAAGAATCAAAAGAATAGTATTTCATGACACCTGAAAATTATAAGTAATTCTGAGTTTCACTGCCCATAAATAAAGTCTGATTGAAACACCCTCACATTCACTGGTTTATTTATTTCCCAGGCCACTTCTGCACTGGAATGGCAGGGTTAGGTAGTTGCAACAGATAATCATGTGACCTGAAAAGCCAAAAACATTTACTATCTGATCCTTTACAGGAAAAGTTTGTCAGCCACTCCCACAGTCTCTTGGTTTTGCACCTCTCCCCAACATACTGACCTCCTCCCTGCCAAGTTCGGGTAAGGTTTCCCTGTAGTCCCTGATTCTTCTCCCATCTCTTTGCATCTATGTGAGATGTGTAACTGTCTCCTTACAAGATACAGGGGGAAGCCCACATCTACTTGTTCAGGATTCTATCTCAGTGCCTAGCAATGCCATTCATACTAGGTGCCCAGGACCTGCTGAATGAGAAAGGACAGAAGGTACTAAATTCAGATGAAATGATCTAAAGAACCTTCCAACTTACAAGAGTTTCTGCCAGAAGATACCAGAAATACAGATTATCAGACTTCCAAAGGAGTCCTACGAATGACTCTATCCCTTGGTTTATTCCAGTCATAAACCCCCAACATCACACAAAATGAATCAGGGTAGGACAGGAAACTGGGGAGGGGAAGTAAGGGGAGAGGAGAGGGTTAAACCAGCCTGCAGCCCAGTAGTAAAAGGTATTAACAACAACAAAAATGATCAACAACAACAAAAAGCAAAACAAAAAACAGGAACAGTTCAGGTTTCTAGGCTCAGATATGAGCCTTCACAAAACTCAGCTTCCAGGACAGGCTGCTCCTCAGGTTCAACCACCCCCTCCAAAGATCTCATTCTCCCACATGTCACACTGCCTCTTAGTCACCTAATTTATTCACTCACCTTACGATAAAATCTTTTTAAACACAAATAGGTCCAAAAAGCTAAAGAAAATAACAAAATTTCATACATTAGGTGGACTAGATGAAGCAGTCTTGATTGTGAGACAGAAAAATAATAGGTTTAGGTTTAAGGAGATAAAGCCCTCAAGGGCTGAGGCAGAGTTAGATAAGGTTCTGGCCCAGGGAGCCTAGGGAAAACTGGGACAAGAAACAGACCCAAAAGGCAAAACTGATGGAAATGGTACAGAAAGGGAAATAGGAGGTGTCTAATAAATTTTCCTTAGGTCAAACACGCATCCTGCAAAAAAAGGGAAAAGAGGGCTCATCTCTGCAATGTGGTTTAAAAACTGTTGGAGCAGAGAAATGTCTTCTCTTCAAAAAGAATGACAACTAATCAATGTAAAAAGATACTAAGAGAATTAGACAATTATCATCTGCAACCCACGGTTGCAAAACACTGATTCAGGCAAGAAACACAAGGGATGTTAAAACCATTGCATAATTATAAGAACAGATATTCACACAGTCTCACAGTATCTTATTAATTTCAAAAACGGGGGCGCCCGGGTGGCTCAGGTGGTTAAGTGTCTGATTCTTGATCTCAGCTCAGGTCTTGATCTCAGGGTTGTGAGTTCAAGCCCTGCCTCGGGCTCCACGCTCAGTAGGGAGTATGCCTGAAGATTCTTTCCCCCCTCCCTCTACCTTTCCTTCTCCCTCCCCTTCTGTACTCCCAGCTCCCACACACTCTCTCTCTCTCTCTAAAATAACTAAAACCGGGACACCTGGGTGGCTCAGTTGGTTAAGTGACTGCCTTTGTTTGGCTCAGGTCATGATCCTGGAGTCCCAGGATCGAGTCCCGCCATCAGGTTCCCTGCTCGGCAGGGAGTCAGCTTCTCCCTCTGACCCTCCCCCCTCTCGTGCTCGTTCTCTGTATCTCATTCTCTCAAATAAATAAAATCTTTAAAAATAATTAGTAATAATAAAATAAAATAATTAAACCTTGGGGCACCTGGGTGGTCCAGTTGGTTAAGTGTCTGCCTTCCGCTCATGTCATGATCCCAGCGTCCTGGAATCGAGACCCGCATGGGGCTCCCTGCTCAGTGGGGAGTCGATTTCTCCCTCTCCCTCTGCCTGCCACTCCCCCTGCTTGTGCTCCCTCCCTCTCTCAAATAAATAAAAATCGTTTTTAAAAAATAAATAAATAAAATAACCAAAATCTTAAAAAGAAAATTAAGCTGGGAGAACTGTTCCAGATCAATGCCACTTAACTCACAGATCAGTAAAAGACCTCAAAATGTTTGTTACTGATCGACAAGTATACAAATTTAGAGTTCAGAAATTTTTATAGCTACTTGATAGCAGAATCTAATTTTTTAAATGAGCCTTATGTCTTCATTTCTTCCATTTTATTTTTATAGTAATTTATTATTATTATAGTCTCCTTCACCATGTAGAGTCTCAGAAGTACTATTCCAGATTAAGAAGAACTAAGAGACATGACAACTAAATGCAATGTGATCCTGGATTTAAATTTTACATTCAGGGCACCTGGGTGGCTCAGTTGGTTAAGCGACTGCCTTCAGCTCAGGTCATGATCCTGGAGTCCCAGGATCGAGTCCCGCATGGGGCTCCCTGCTGAGCAGGGAGTCTGCTTCTCCCTCTGACCCTCTTCCCTCTCGTGCTCTCTGTCTCTCATTCTCTCTCTCTCAAATAAATAAAATAAAATCTTTTAAAAATAAATAATAAATTTTACATTCATACATACATATATAGACATATATATGAAACAGAGTATATATATTTACTACATACAAATACATATATGTGGACTATACATTAGATGATACTATCATAGTAATGTTAAATTTCCTGAGAGTGATAATAACATTGTAGTAGTGTTATAGAAAAACATCCCTTTTCTTAGGAGACATGCTTAATTATTCAAGGGTGAAGATAATATGTCAGCAACTCTTGGGGTGCCCGGGTGGCTCTGCCAGTTAAGTTTCTAACTCTGTCTCAGCTTAGGTCATGATCTCAGGGTCGTGAGATCAAGCCCCTAGTCAGCTTCCGTCATCAGTGGGGAGTCTGCTGGAGATTCTCTCTCCCTCTACACCTCCCCTGGCTCACACGCACACGTGCTCTCTCTCTCAAATAAATAAATCTTAAAAAAAATATACGTCAGCAACTCTCAATGGCTATTCCTAAATGGCTTAGCAAAGGATAAAGCTGTAGGATGGGTGAGGTGGAGGAGGGTGAATGGTTGGATAAAATATAAACTATTTAATTTGAAAATATGAAACCTATCCAAGTGTAAATACAATAACATAAAGAGATTAAGTGAAATACCAAGTAGAAACCACAAAGAATATTTTCTAGAACTTGACCCTTTGATTGTAAAATTCATATGGGTTTGACAATTAAATAATTTAAATGACAATTCGTATATATTCATGGGTACCAGGTTTCCAAAATATAACAGTTTAGATTTTTCTAGTTTAAAAAGAGAAGACAGGGGCGCCTACGTGGCTCAGTAGGTTAAGTGTCTGTCTTTGGCTCGTATCATGATCCCAGGGTCCTGGGATCGAGCCCTGTATCAGGCTCCCTGCTCGGTGGGGAGTCTGCATCTCCCTCTGCCTGCCACTCCCCCTGCTTGTGCTCTGTCAAATAAATAAAATCTTTTATAAATAAATAAATAGGTAGATAGATAAATAAATAATAAAATAAAACAGAGAAGACACCGCGGCGTCTGGGTGGCTCAGTCGGTTAAGCATCTGCCTTCGGCTCAGGTCATGATCCCAGGGTCCTGGGATTGAGCCCCGCGTCGGGCTCCCTTGCTCAGCGGGGAGCCTGCTTCTCCTTCTCCTCCCTGCTCGTGCTCTCTCTCACTATCTCTGTCTCTCTCAAATAAATAAATAAAATCTTTTAAAAAATAAATAAATAAAATAAAAAGAGAAGACTTTAATCAACGGACCAAAACAGTATTTTTACAGATTTAAATTTTTAACCACAAACAACAGTAAGAAATTACTCAATACATAATAAGTGTAGTTTAAAACAAAAGGAATCACTTTGGATTATACTTCATACTACTATATTCCACAATAAATTCCAGATGTGTCAGAGTTAAACATAAAGAATAACCCATAAAAACAAATACTGATCCTAAAAACATATCCTAGCTTTGGAGAAGAGGAAAATTCATTACCACAGAACACAGAGACAAGAGAGATGAACAGAAAACAAGTTAAATGAGATCTGACATGTAAACCTTCAAATTTACAGTTCATTCATCCAACAATTCATTCATTGGACTTACTAAATTCATGCAATACTTCAAGCACGGGTGTAGGCCCTGCATTTTCAAAGTCTGAATAAAGTGCCTGTGGCGCCTGGCCTCATCGAGCTCAAGTCTGGGAAGGAACTGAGCAAAGAGTACAAAAAGCAATGTAAAGTTCTGGTAAGCACCGAAGAGGAAAAGACAGACTCCGAGAAAAGACCTACTGAGGAGGCACTGTATATGGGATGAGCATAAAATAATTCTCTGAGGGTCAACGTCAAACTGATGCCAGAATAAAGAATAAGAAACCAGCAAAACGAAGAAGAGGGAAAACAGCAACTCAACAAGGCCAGAGGCAGGACAGAGCCCAGGGAATCATGAACAGTACCAGTGGACAAGGGCAAATGATAAAGATGGTATTCTGAAGTACCAAGAAAAACACAAGTTCCTACACAATACATCACTTCGAAGGGAGTGTACGTTCCTGGTAGTCACCTGCATTTATCCACCTAACAAAACGGAATGAAATACAAAGCCAAAAACTGGAAAGGTAAGGAAAGAGACAGAACTGCATGCTAGTGTGTTCTTTCCAAAGACACTCTAAAAATAAATGACAGAAACTATAACATTTCTCATATCTTTGGACTTTACATAGACTTCTATTTCCCAGAAAATTACTCTTCCTCTCCCCAAAATCAAGTGGGCAAATATATCCAACAGAAGTGGTACTTATAAAAAAACCACCAAAAGCCTAAAAATGTGGAACTATGTAAATTGTAATGTGTTAGTTTACATTAGAAATGTATATGAGTATAGATTAGAAAGGACTCAAAATACATCAAGTAGTAAATAATGGGGGGCACCCGGGTGGCTCAGTTGGTTAAGCGTCTGACTTTAGATTTCAGCTCAGGTCATGATCTCTGGGTCATCAGATCGAGCCCCAAGTCAGGCTCCCAGCCTGCTTAAGATTCTCTCTCCCTCTCCCTCTAGTCCTCTGCGATCCCCCCCCCCAGAAAAAGGTTGTAAAAAATGACATTTAGTTTGTATATATGGACAAAATATAAAATGTTTATACACCTTTAAAGTGTTTAATTTTGAAGTGACAGAAAACATTCTGTAACCACTGGTTGCTCTGCTCAGGATTATTTATGTTCACTTGTGTCTTTTTTTTTTTTTAAGATTTTATTTATTTATTTATTTGACAGAGAGAGACACAGCGAGTGAGGGAACACAAGCAGGGGGAGCGGGAGAGGGAGAAGAAGGCCTCCCACCGAGCAGGGAACCCGATGCGGGGCTCGATCCCAGGACCCCGAGACCAGGACCCGAGCGAAGGCAGTCACTTAACCGACTGAGCCACCCAGGCGCCCCTACTTGTGTCTTTTTAATTCAAAACATAAACAAAAGAACTGAAAGTATTATAACACTCTTCCTCCCATTCTTCAGAACTGCTAATGTTATAAAAAATGGCTAAAAAAAAAAAAAAAAAAAAAAAGCTAAGCTAACCCTTTCAAACAAACCCTGAGTACGAACCCCGCTCCTACTTCTAGGAGCCAAGATGTTCTGCTGTTACCCTGACAATCCAGCTCTGGATCGTTTTATAAGAGTCAGAGAATCCCAGGGACATATCCACCAACACGGATGGTACTGGAAAACTTTTACAAATGGTAGTATACTTTTCTCTCACTTGTCTAACTTTCTGATGCAATGCTGTCTAGTTGATATAAGTAACAACAGATCGAATGCATTTATAACATCACAACCTATGAATATACTCCCCATTAATAAACACTGATTTTTCCCAATTTAGTCTATCATACACTGTTACAAAGTTTCTGCAGTTTTTGTGGGGTTTTAATATAAGCTTATTTTTAGTAAGTTAAAAAACACTACTTACCAGATTATTATTAAGCTTCTAAAAAAAAGCAAGGCAAAAAATAACTCCCCAAATCATGCTTATTGGTATCCACCGGGTAATAAATAAAATACCTGCATTACAGTTTCTAAGTACAACTGTAAATTAATCAACCAACTATCAAAAACCAATCACAGCTTTAAAAGAGAACTACGTATATTATACAAAAATAAAATCTATACCAATTTTTCCAATTAAAAAGCACGTACTGGGGCACCTGGGTGGCTCAGTCAGCTGAGCATCTGACTCTTGGTTTTGGCTTAGGTCATGATCTCAGGGTGGTAGGATCAAGCCTCCAGCGTAGAGCCTGCCTAGGATTCTCTTCCTCTCCCTCTGCCCCTCACTCTTGCACCCCTGCTCAAGTGCTCTCTTGCTCACTCTCTCTTTAAAAAAAAAGTATTAAGGATATAAACACAAAACATTTATTTGTACGAAAATATCAAATGTACCTTATCTATATATAAGGTATATATATTTACTTATACTCTTTTTCCTGAAATTTTCTTAAAAATAGATTCAGATATTAATCTGTTGCCACCTACTGGTTAAATTCATACTTGAATAATATCACTGCACATTAAATATTCACTATAGTCAATATAAAATACAGAGTCAAAAATGTGTTAGTAATAATCTTTACAAAATTTTACTCAACTACTCTGATAAACTCAGCTTTGGAGAAGTTCTGAAGAAGTTTTTTTGTTTTTCTGCGGGGGAGAAGTTTTTAAAGTTACATCATGAGTTAATGATACCCTGACTTTTAACAATACTCTAACAAAATTTTCATTAGTGTGTTGGGAATGTTTTAAAACTAAAATACCATTGTAATTTATGAAAAATATAAAATCTTTATTTAATTAGAATACTTCCAGAATGTTATTCTTTTTTTATTTACAACTCAAATGATTTTATGTGTCAGTTTTCCAGAATATTGGAGTTATACAACTTAGGACACTGTCATCTTTTTTACAGTTGATTTGTCAGAATGAGGACACCCCCCAAAGGCGGCCCACCTATTAGTTTATTTTGCATTTTAAATATCTTTTACTCTACAGCAGTCCCTCCCCCTCCTTCCTTTTTTTTTCAATACAACCAGTGGATAAAAAGTCAGCCGTCCCACTCCACTGCTTTTTAAAAATCACTCTTTTAGTTGCCCATATTTAAAAAGCTAACAAATGTAATACATGGACTTATTTTTGGATCTCTATTATAAAAAAATCAACTATAAAAATTGTGGAAATGTGAATAAAAGACTGGGTTTTAGATGACCACAGAGAATTCTGTGACTTTGTTAGATATGATAATGAACTGTGATTATGTAAGAAAATGTCCAAATCTTTTAGTGACTGCTATGGACTGAATTATATCCCCCCCAAATTCAGATATTGAAGCCCTAACCCCCAGAGTGATGGTATTTGGAGATGGAGCCTTTGGCAAGTGGTTAGGTTTACTGAGATAAGGTCATAAATCAGACTAGTGCCCCCCCCTTTTTTTAAAGATTTTATTTATTTATTTGACAGAGAGAGACACAGCGAGAGAGGGAACACAAGCAGGGAGCGTGGGAGAGGGAGAAGCAGGCTTCCCGCGGAGCAGGGAGCCCGATGCGGGGCTCGATCCCAGGACCCTGAGATCATGGCCTGAGCCGAAGGCAGATGCCCAACGGCTGAGCCAACCAGGCGCACTGGCATTTGCATTTAATATGCTATTACAACAACTTCTAACTTTGAAATTGACCGTAATTCAAAAAAAGCTTTAAAAAAAGAATGGAAGAGGGGCGCCTGGGTGGCTCAGTTGTTAAGCGTCTGCCTTCGGCTCAGGTCATGATCCCAGGGTCCTGGGATGGAGCCCAGCACCCAGCTCCCTGCTCAGGGGGGAGCCTGCTTCTCCCTCTGCCTCTGCTGCTCCCCCCGTGCTTGTGCGCTCTCACACGCTGCGTCTCACTTTCTCTTTCAAATAAATAAAATCTTAAAAAAAAAAAGTCCTGTTCTCAAGCAAAGACTAATACATATAATTTCATCTTTTATTATAACTCTGGGTCATCAGTGTATACAGTATTTAACACCTGTGTCCCCAAAAACACGTCCTCAGGAATTTTGAATAGACATATACAAGGCAAGGCCATTTTCTGTTTTAGTGAAAAGACTCCAGACTAGTTTTGGTGTTCTTCAATGTTTATTTCAGTCAACACATTCATCCCATGTTTAGTGGTCACCTACTGTGACCCCTGCAGTACGCACTGGCGTTAGGCAATAGGACGAGATTAAGAGACAATTCTCATCGTCAAGAAACTCACACAACTGCAGTGTGTTGAATACTGTAACAGAATGCTGAAGGAAGAAACACACATCAACCTGTGATTCCAGAATTTAGGAAATACCAACTGAGCCCTGAGTGCTGAGTCATATTGGACAACAGCAGTTCTCAAAGCAGGTCCGTGGGCACCTGTGGCCCCCACAAATAACAGTGAAATACAGTTTGCTTTTTTTCATTGATTGTGCAAGAATAGCAGCACATAAAAGTGTTGGTGCCTTAGTATGAATCATGACAATGATCCTTACTGGTAGTTGTATTATTCACCACTACAAAAATAAAAGGCCCTGTTTAAGAATGTCCTTAAAGAAGTAAAAAATGGGGCACCTGACTCGCTCGTTCAGTGGAGCGTGAGACTGTGGATCTTGGGGTTCTGAGTTTGATGTCCAAATTGGGTGCAGAGATTACCTAAAAAAGAATAACTTTAAAAAAAAAGGAAAAATTATTTTTATTGATCTTACCCTTAAACATATATCTTAAAATTCTGTGTGACAAAGTCGGAAATGTGCATCAAGATCTCCTGGTACACATCAAAATATGACGGCTATCTCAAGAAAAAGCACTTGGTAATCGTTTGAGTTGTGAGTGGAACAAGCCACTTTTTTCACAGAACATCATCTTTACTTGAAAAAACAACAGATATACAAACTATACTTATTCAGACTTGGCTGCATGGATGACATTTCTAAAAACAAATAAAACAAAACAAAAAACCAAATGAAGCAAGCCTAGAAATTTAAGAAAAACAAATGAAAGAGTATTTGTTGCCAATGACAAAATTCAAGCTCTCAAGAGAATATTCTGTAAAACTTGTATCTGCCACCATAAGCATGACAGGTCTCAACACTTAAACACTCTTCTGATGAGATATTCATGAGCATTACTTTTGGATACTGCATAATGACGTGTCAACATTTGGAATATCTGCATAACTCATTTTCCAAATGACCAACACATGATGTTACAAGATTACAAAGAGAAAGAGTCATTTAAAGTACAAGGAAATCAACACATTTTACTGTAACAGCATAGGAAATGTTCATCACTCTGGGTTTAGATTCCACAACACTCACTACCTTGCTTCTAACACTTGCCAGGTTTCAGTGTAGTAAGAAAGAATATGTATGATTATCTGAAAAGGCTAGTAAAATATTCTTTTCTAACTACATACCTGTTCAAGACCACATTTTCTTCATATACTTACTTCAAATATATCAAAACAGATTGAAGGAAGAAGTAAACATGAGAATCGGTCTTTTATTAAGCCGGACATTAAAGGGGCTTACAAAAACAAAACAACGCCATTTTCTTTTAAAGATTTTATTTATTTATTTGACAGAGAGAGACACAGCGAGAGAGGGAACACAAGCAGGGGGAGTGGGAGAGGGAGAAGCAGGCTTCCCGCTGAGCAGGGAGCCCGATGGATGCCGGGCTGGATACCAGGACCCTGGGATCATGACTGGAGCCAAAGGCAGACGCTTAATGAGTGAGCCACCCAGGCACCCCAACAACGCCACTTCTCAACAAATATTTTGAGAAAGTTATTCTTCATTTTAAAAGATAGTATTTATGTGACCACTTAAAAAAAACTTACTATAAATAATTTTTAACTTAAGTTTAATTTCTAATACAATGAATATTGACAGATATAATCCACAAAAACAAAAGCTCTTTGGGAGTCCCCCTCTTTTAAGTGTATAAAGAGGTCCTGAGACCAAAATGTTTGGGAACTGCTGTTACACAAGTTGAAGAGAAAGAAGTAAGAACATTTCAAATAGCACATACAGAGAACAGTTTTACTGTCATTCACTGTGCATGTACCCCCACTGTGCACTTTCGCTCCATGGGCCCCCAGCGATTGTGGTCCATTATAGGACACTCTTCCACAGTCTAATATGGGGTTACCAATCTGCTAGAAACTACGAAGAAAATGACCATGAAGGTGCTGATTAAAAACCCAGTGGCTTTCCTATGACTAAAAGATAAACATTTTTTTGGTCACCGATTTTTTTTTTTTTTTTAACAGAGATAAGAGAGAGAACACAAGTAGGCAGAGCGGCAGACAGAGGGAGAGGGAGAAGCAGGCCCTCCTCCGAGCGGGGAGCCCGACACGGGGCTTGATCCCAGGACCCTGGGAACATGACCCGAGCCAAAGGCAGACGCTTAACCCACTGAGCCACTCAGGCGCCCCTTGGTCACCGATTCTTAACAGTTCAGGATTCTTTACTGAGATCACCTCTTGATGATTTTTTTTTTTTAAAGATTTCACTTATCAAGACACAGAGATAGAGGAAGAGAGCATGAGCAGGGAGAGAGGCAGAGGGAGAGGGAGAGGCAGGCTCCCCGCTGAGCCAGAAGCCCGACGTGAGGCTCGATCCCAGGACCCTGGGATCATGACCCAAGCCGAAGGCAGACGCTTAACCATCTGAGCCACCCAGGCGCCCCTTGGTGATCTTTGTTGTGATCAACCAACCTCCCATGCCCGATTTTCAAAAGGTACAACAGATGATATTTTCAGACATCATGTCATAATCTCAAGACTAATTTCCCAATCACAGAACAAATCAAATGAACTAATTTTTTAAAAGAACACTAAACCTTGGTGCTAGTTAAGAATTTCTGGGGGATGTAATAAAATAGTAGATAAACATTCATACTGTGAATAAAAACAGCATGTAAAACAGTTACATCTAAAAGAACAAACTTAAAACTGTACTATATAACCTTTTTTGTTGTTGTTGTTGTTATTTTTAAGTAATCTCTACACCCAATGTGGGGCCTGAACTCACAACCCCAAGATCAAGAATCACATGCTCTTCTGACAGAGCCAGCGAGGTGCCCTGTACTATATAATCTTACGAAGCTAAGCACTAATTCTTACATACTAGTCTCCCAAGAGGATGGAGCCCCTTCCTTACAGTAAGCTTTAAGTCTATCTTTCCAGCAAGATTCTTTCCAAGCACACATTAATTCTAATCTAAAGAAAATGCTTCAATGTCCTAAGGAATTTTCAAGTGCCCCTGAAAGGGACGCCCTGGATGCTGGCAGTGCCCACTTTCCTATTTTAATTAACAGGTGGCATCCCAGATTGAACCCACCAACTTCTACCTACCTTCACCCACTTTCCAAGATGGCAATTCCTCAACTATCTCGCAGCCTAAAACTCATCAGGTAATAACAACAAGACTAGACAGGTCTTAATGAATCGCCTAAATATCCAGAAAGGCTCCTTGCAGCCAGACAAGAGAGAGAAAAATTGACCCCATGACCTAGACAACAAATGTGAGGGTTCACCATGCCCTCTACAGGGGGAATCACCATGCCTTCTAGGACATCTGCATGTGTCTTAGGAAATGCACATCCCGATAACTGAACATGCTAAAACTATCCCAGGCTAAGAGGGAATAATAGCTGTTTTGTTTTTTTAATGGAAATGTAAAACATGTCCTCCTCTCTGGCATATTAGTGTTAAAATTACTTCACTCCATCAGTCACAGAAACATATGGCACCAAATACAAAAATAAGAAAATTTCCTCAAAAAGGATGACCATTCTCAAATGAGATTTTTTTTACAGACCAGATTTATATTCACAAAACAGCCCTCCACTGGAAAGAAAATCATATGATCAGAAGAAATATGATAAAACCAGACAAAATAATATGTAAGAAAAGTACATACTTACATATGGGTTTTCAAAGCATTTCTGGGCCCTTGGCACATTTTACCTCAGCTGTGTGGGAAAGGCTAAGCATCATTTGGTCACGGCCGACTCCACTCAGAAGCAGAGGGGGGAGGTTTGAGAAAGGTACGGGGCACTCACAGAGTCAAAGGGAAACGGTGCAGAGACAGAAGGGTCAGCATGGAGGCAGCCCTGGATGATCTCAACCACCTCGTTTGGGTCCTGTGCCTAGAAGGCAGGTCTAGGCAGGATCTCTAGTCACTGGGTGCAGGGTTCAAATTCTAGGGAGAAAACTCCAGGTTCAGATTATGTCAGGTGCCTAAAGGGGGACAGAGGATGCCCTCCATCATCCTACCTGCACTTCCACCAGCACTCTGATACAACCCTGTATGATTCAGCAAAATGAAATAAAGGTCTTCTTTTCAAAAGATGATGAAATGACAAACAGCAAAGAAACAACACATGCCCACCAGGGAAGATGAAGTTACTGTTTTTGAAAAACACTTCAGTTTTGTGACATTCTAGAAATCCACAATCTTTGACATAAATATAAAACCCACACCAAGGGGCACCTGGATGGCTCAGCCAGTCGAGCATCCAACTCTTGATTTTGGCTCAGGTCATGATCTCGGGGTCATGGGATGGAGCCCCGCATCCAGCTCTCTGCTGAGCGGAGCGTCTGCTGGGGGTTCTCTCTCTCCCTCTTCCTCTGCCCCTCCCCCACTCATGCTCTCTAAAATAAATAAATAAATCTTTAAAACACACACACACACACACACACACACACACACACACACACAAACACCAAGAAGATGTGACACAGGAGAAAGTAGACAGCAATCCAATTTCTTAATAATCCTCTATTTCTTCATTTCTTTCTGGTGGCCACATAGATATGTAATTAGATATACCTTCTCAACTAGTATAAAGCATTCACACTTAATTGTTTCACACTTTCCCTGGACTCTAAGGCATAATTAAATGATTTCCTTCCAAAGACTACAGTTTCTGAGCTTATACTTAAAATAACTTAACATTTCAAAACCATCTGAAGAATGTATGATATAGTATCGACCAATTATTGTCTTCCACAGACAAGTTCTCTGAGTTCTTTCCATACATATCAAATTAACCCTCACAGCAATCTCACCAAGTAAGAACAACGATTCTCAATCAGGGGTTATTTTGATATTCCCCCCTCCCCCAATGCCGAGACATCTGGCAATGTCTGGAGACATTTTTCATTTTCAGGCTGATTAGCTGCAACTGGCATCTATAGCTCCAAGGTCAAAAAATGCTGTCTATAATCATTCTCCATTTTACTGATGAAAACAAGTTCAGAAAAATAGAGTAATTTTTGAACAATCCATGTCATCCAAGAAGTAGCAAAGCTGCAATTTAAACCTGGTCTAATTCCAGAATCCACAATCATAACCATGATTTATGTAAGCTAAAATTATAATAAAGAACTAAAATTTAAAAATATATAATATCAAAAATATTAAATACTTAGGAATAAATACGTCCAAAGATGTGTAAGAACTGTACACTGAAAACCACAAAACTGTCACTGAAAAGAAACTAAAGACAACCTAAATGAAAGCATATCATGTTCATGGACCAAAGACTCAACACTGTTAAGATGTCACTTCTCCCCCTGCCAAATTTATCTACAGATTCAATACAATCCCAATCTAAATAAGCAGTTTTTGGTAGAAACTGACAAGCTGATCCTAAAATTCATAGAGAAATACAAAGGATTTAGAACAACAAAAATAAACCTTTGAAAAATAACAAAAATGGAGGATTTGAACCACCTGACTCTGAGTTATTATTAAAGCTACAATAATTAAGACAGTAAAGCATCAAGACAGATGAAGAGGTCTATAATCAGTAGAACAGATTTGAGTCCAGAAACAGAATACACAAATATGGTCAATTAATTTTTGACCAAAAAAAAAAAAAAAATGCAATTCAGTGGAGAAAGAATAGTCTTGTCTTTTCTTTTGAACTCACAACCCTGAGACCAAGACCTGAGCTAAAATCAAGAGTCAGAAGCTCAACTGACTGAGCCACCGAGGTGCCTCAAGAATAGTCTTTTCTACAAAAAGTCCTGGAGAGGCATCTGGCTGGCTCAGTGAGTAAAGCATGTGACTCTTGATCTCAAGGTTGTGGGTTTGAGCCCCACGCTATGTGCAGAGATTACTAAAGAATAAAATCTTTAAATTAAAAAAAAATAGATGAAAAAGTACTGGAAAAATAAACCCATTGTAAAATAAACTTTGATATCAATGTAGTTAATTTGTGTTTGATATACAAAAATCAGCTCAAAATGGAAAAAGTAAAGGCTAAAACAATCAAAATATCTAGAAGAAAACATAAGAAGACTATCTTTGTGAGACTAGTTTGGGCAAAGATTGCTTAGAACAAATAAAATTGTGCACAAAAGAAAATTGGTTAACTGTACTTCATCAAATTTAAGAACTTCTGTTCTTTAAAAAATTGTCAAGAAAATGAAAAGACAAACCATGGCATGTGAAAAAATATTTGCACATCACACATCTGACAAATCACACACACTTGTACCCAAAATATACAAAAAAACTCTCAAAGCAAACCATCCATTTTTTTTAATTGTTGAAAGATTTAAACAGACACTTCATCAAAGAAAATCTAGTGATGGCAAAATAGCATGTGAAAAGATAGATGCTTACCATCATTAGTCATTAGAAAACGCAAATTAAAACCATGAGACACTACCACACATCTGTTTGAATGCCAAAATATTAAAAAAGATTGGCCATGCCAAGTGTTGACAGGGATGTAGAGAAATTAGCACTGGTGGGAATAAAAAATGGTAGAGCCACTTTGGGAAACATTTGGCACTTTTTTAAAAAAGATACCCTTATTACATGACCCAATCGTCCCACATCTACTTATCAAAGAGAAATGAAAGCATATGCCCATATAAAGACCTATTCACAAATGTTTACCAGAGCTTCTCCATAAAAGCCAAAAACTGGAAATAAATGTCCATCAATAAGTAACAAACATAAACAAATTGTGGTATATCCATATAATAGGATCCTACTCGGTAATAAAAAGAAATGAGGGACACCTGGGTGGCTCAGTCGTTAAGCGTCTGCCTTTGGCTTGGGTCATGATCCCAGGGTCCTGAGATCAAGCCCCACATTGGGCTCCCTGCTCCGCGGGGAGTCCGCTTCTCCCTCTCCCTCCCCTGCTTATGCGCTCTCTCTCTCAAATAAATAAATCTAAAAAAAAAAAAACTATCAAATGCATACAGATTATTGTACATCAACTACACCTCAATAAAGCTGGTAAAAATCCAAAACAAAAAAATGTATGCAAATGGTCTAGAAGGATATATACAAAAATGAAAATGGTACAAGGAATGTTGAGTTCACTTTCAACATCAATTTTTAAATATGCCAATTAAAAGAAATGTGTATCACTTATTTCATATCTCATGTAATTCCAAAAGGGTTTGTGGTCATGTATAATAAAACTAGACTTGTTAATAAAACCATTAAACAAGAAAGTAAAACTGTCATCAATTAGAATTTGAGAGAAAGATTTCAATTGATAATCACAAAAAAGGAAAAGACAGCCACCTGTAAAATTTACTCCTTTCCAGAACTCAACCTTATTTTATTAATCAAAATATCAGGTAAAATAACTTCACATTTTCTTAAATTTAACACAACTTGGGCACCTGGATGGCTCAGTCGGTTAAGCATCTGCCTTCGGCTCAGGTCATGATCCCAGGATCCTGGGATCAAGTCCTGCATCGGGCTCCCTGCTCAGCAGGAAGCCTGCTTCTCCCTCTCCTCCCCACTTGTGCTCTCTCTATCTCTGTCTCTCTCTCTCAAATAAATAAAATCTAAAAAAAAATTTTTTTAATATAAAATAAAATAAAATTTAACACAACTTACTTTATATTCCTTCCTCTTTGTCCCACATGTCAGGAGTTCTCTTTTCCATTTCCAAATTCTCTTTCAAATTCTTTCTCACCAATTCAAGCCATTTCTGGAATGAGGCTGAACACCGATGACCTTCTGCAGCAGCCTCCCTGCCTTTCCTCACTGCCTATTTCTCCTCATTCCAAAGCAAGCTGAACAATTCTTCCAGAGATGGCTTTCCCAGGGTCACTGTCCTGATGAAGAATCTTAAAACAGCTGTCTTACTAACAAAAGCTGACATCCAAACAAGACACCAAGACCTTCCATAACCTGCTGTTTCCCCAGCCACCCTCATACCCCACCTATCTGGATTCACAACAATTTGGACAATCAAAATATCTGGGGGTGGGGCCAAACAAGTTCTATGCAGGCAAGATGAATCTTACACACACTAAGATCTGAAAACCTACTGGTATAAGCAAGGGTCTTTCATGGTAGAAACTTGGCCGGGCTCCCTGGTCTCATCTCCTAACACTTTCCCAAAAAGGCAATGAATTCTAAACATACCAACCATCTCGCTCTCTCGACTCCATGCCTCTTCACACAAGCTGCTCTTCTCTCACTGCAACATCACACTCCCCCCAGTCTGGCCATTCTCCTTCCACAGCCCCCAAGCATCCCAACTACAGATTTGGCCTGAATGTGGAAAAGCAGGTAAGCTTCAAATAAACAAGGAAGAAGGAAGGAGGGATAATGAAATGGAGTATGTAAAAGTAGAGAGGAAAAGATAGAGCCAAAAAGAGGTGAGAGAATAAACTGCTGTCCTGGGTCCCAAACATAAATGACGTAGAAAATGTGTACCCAGTCGGCTTTTGCTAAGGGGCCTGGAGAGAGGGTATGTTCACAAGGTAATGAACAAGACTGAAGGGAAACAGTAGGAGAGATGGAAAAGGTCGGTGAGTAGAAACCTGTGAGAAGGTGCCAGATGTATCTCAAAGGACCGACTGCAAAATGGCAGGCAAGTGCAAAATTCATGATTAAAAGGAACAATAGTTTAGCAATACCTGACTCTTAAAAATGGAAGAAGGTGAATGTCAGAAAACCTGTAGAACGTTGTGTGACCAACTACCAAGCTCTCTCCCAGAACATAAGCCTTTGAGGAAAGAACCCTTTTTCATCTTTCATTTCACACACACATTCATAGTTGACTCACTTTGAGTACACTTCCATTTAGCACCTGGTATTTCAATACCCTATTTAATTAGATTATCAAGCACTGGCTATTTACTCTCTCATTTTTCACAAAACTATACTTCTTAGTTTACAATGTCATACCCTTCTATTTTTCAGTAACATTCTCAGCAGAGGTTGCAAACTTTTTCTGCAAAGACCCAGGTAGCAAATATTTTAAGCTTTGTAAGCACTATGATCTCTGTTGTAGCACAAAAGCACATAGACACAGTGCGTGAAGAAATGAATGTGTTTCAATAAAACTTTATAGACACTGAAATCTGAATCTCGTAAGATTTTACATGTCACAAAATATCCTTTTGAATTTTCTCATTCATTTAAAAACTTAAAAGCCACCCTACCTCACAGAACACACAAACACAAGTATTTGTTTACTGTTTTTGGCCAGCAAGCCATAGTTCGTGGACTCTGTTCTCCGTCCTAACCTAAAGAAGGTGCATCTGTACAGCCCTTCCATCATTCCAAATGTCTGCAGCACCACTATTAACTTCATCTGCAAGTCTTTCTGCTAGCAACCCTATTGCTGGGTAACCAACAGAAAGGCATTCTTTTGATGTAAACTCATTCAACTTCACCCAATTCATATTAAAAAAACAACAACAACAACAAAACATGCTTATCTAGTTTCTGATTTAAAATACTGAAAGAGGGAGAAAGGGATTTTAAGTAATTGTGTAAAGGGAACAACAAACAATGACAATTCTTATACTGATGTCAAGTGTTCAGAGTCCATTAGAATGAATCTCAATTCACAGTCCAGTTTCTCTCCTACAGATTCAAAAGTTAAAAACAGTGGTTTCAAAAAAATAAATAAATAAAAATAAAAAAATAAGAACAGTAGCTTCTCAGTTTGATAATAAAATTATCTAAACTCATTCGCACATTTTAAAGAAATGCACAAGACCAGACTAAAGAACTGAATAATATGACCAAATATACTGCAAGAAATGAAAAAACACTGTATTAAAAATAAGGAGGGGCGCCTGGGTGGCTCAGATGGTTAGGCATCTGCCTTCGGCTCGGGTCATGATCCCAGAGTCCTGGAATCGAGTCCCGCATCGGGCTCCCTGCTCGGCGGGGAGGCTGCTTCTCCCTCTGCTTCTCTCTCTCTCTCTGTCTCTCATGAATAAATAATAAATAAAATCTTTAAAAAAAATAAATAAATAAAAATAAAAATAAGGAAAACACATTATATAACAATAAGTAGTTACAACAAAAAATGAGGTAAAATACAACCGAAACACCGTGCCTTTTGAAGGATAAAAACTTCTCAATTCCTTTATTCATGCATAAATATTTATGTTATGCATGAAGAAATCAATATTTTTGGAATATAAAGCTGGGCAAGAAACAAGTTTCCAAAATGGATTTGGCCAATGGGCATATGTTCTATATCTACTCTCCAATATCATAGCCACTAGCCAGACGCGTCTATGTAAATTTAAATTAACTTAGATTAAATAAAATTAGAACGTCAGTCCCTCAGTCACAATAGCCAACTTCAAGTGATCAAGAGCAGGCTCAATGGGCGCCAGGGTGGCTCAGTCGGTTAAGCGTCTGCCTTCGGCTCAGGTCATGATCCCAGGGTCCTGGGATTGAGTTCCACATCAGACTCCCTGCTCAGTGGGGAGCCTGCTTCTCCCTCTCCAGCTATCCCAACCCTGCTTGTGCTCTCTTTCTCTTTCTCAAATAAATAAATAAATAAAATCTTAAAAAAAAAAAAAAGAGCAGGCTCAAGGTCGCCATGTTGGACAACACAGATACAGAACATTTCCATCATCACACAAAGGTCTGTTAGACAGCACTGCTTTAAAATACGTTCTGTGCTTTCCTGTATCTACTGACTGAACATAAAAACAGAATATTAACTTCTTTCTTTCTTCAAAAGAAAAGTGTAAAATGTTAACCACTTGTTTCCTGGAAAGTACCATGTAACAGTTTTTCTTCAGGAGTATTTACTGTATTAAAAGCTGGGGAGAAAAAAAGTCTTCCTAGGTTGACTCACATGGCAAAATAATCATTTTGTATGCTTTCACCATGGCTTTAAAATTTTTATATTTAGGAATTGAGTATTTCATCATCCTCCTTTTTCAATCTCCTTATTAACTTCAAACCACTATCAACTGTAATACTTCATTGTCCTGGAAAGTGAGTAATTCTGATGATCACACAATTCTCTTTCCAGTGGAAAACAGCTCCTCCTTGTCACCTCTGCCCAGGGCCGGGCACTTGGAGCACTAAAATAATTGCTGCATGAAAGGTCAATGAACTTGAAGTCTCTCTAGTATCGTCAAAACAATACAAAAGCCAGATTCATTGCACAACTATAGGTATTAATGGAACTTCAGGTCTTTGCTGCTCCTTATTTTATCTCGCTGGGTCTCTGTCAAATAAATAAATAAAATCTTAAAAAAAAAAAAAAGAAGCTTCTATGTGAGTCATTTGCAATAGTTCATCAAACATTTTTTTTTAACATTTATTTATTTATACAAGAGAGAGTGCGAGTGGGCGCCTGAGGGGGTGGGAAGGTGGGGGGCAGAGGGAGAGAAAGAATCTTAAGCAGACTCCCTGCTAAGTGAGGAGCCCAATGCAGAGCTAGATCTCACCACCTGAAATCACAACCTGAGCCTAAAACCAGGAGTCAGACGCTTAACTGCACCACCCCGGTGCCCCATGAACCATTATTAAGTCATTTGCACAATTAATTCTAAACTACCAATAACACAGATATCTCAAGGTTCTCAGTTATTCATAAAAAATATGATTACATCACAATTGGAAATTTTCCTTAAAAACAAACTTAGAAAAATGCAAAACATTTGCAAATTGATCCACAAATGACACATTAATATGAATGAGACTATAACTGCTCAGCAAACTTAATAAGTCACTGTTTGGTACAGAAAAGTTTGAAATATTTTCTAACCAAACTAGTTCTGTACAATCAGGTGTTAACATTTTTAGAAAGGAAATGTTTTATTTAAAGAAACATACTTGACCCTGGATCAAGGACGCCTCATAAATATCCATGTGAAAGTCCTAGGGCCAAATACTGGCTGAAGCCCAAGAAAGAGACAACGGAATGGACACAAGAAGAAAGACCCTTTAAGTGACTATTTAATAAGTAATGCCTGGCCTAATATGTACAAGCATTATACTAAATATATCCCATGAATTCTTATTTAATCTTCACAGTTACCCTGTGAGATGGACACCTGAATTAATCCTGTTTTACAAGTAAGGAAACTGAGGCACGAGAGGGGTCAGACAACATGCTCAAGATTACACAGTGCGGGACCAGACTGAGCAGTCACACGGGTCACCAAAGCCCAGAGCACCCGAAGATGTCCGGAGCCCATCACAGGTGTTCTCTCTTTGCTACCACCTTTATACCTCCCTGTGAAGTAGCCTGCCGTTCCATGACCCCTATTTTCAAAGAGGAAATGGGAGGTTCAGGGAGGATAAACCACATCCTCAAGAGTCTCAGGAAGCAGGCAGCAGAGCTGGGTCTGAAACCCCAGTCTTCTCACTCCTCCCCCAGTGCCTTTCCTCCTCACTGTGCCTGACCTGTGTGCTGGCTTAAAAATATGTTCACAAATTATTTAATCTGCCTCTCTTCAAAGAGCAGAGCCTCCACTCTCCCCTCAGTAGCTCACTTCCAACCAATAAAATGTGGCGGAGGGGGCAGGTGTGAGACTTGCCAGAGGAGGTCACGAGAAGCACAGCAGTTTCCTCCCTGCTCCCTCGGATCATCACTCTGGAAGAAGCCAGCTGACATGTAGTGAGGACACTCAAGGAGAGGTCCACATGGCAAGGAACTGAGATGTCCTGCCAACAGCCATGTCAGTAAGCCAGCTTGGAAGGAGCTCCCCCAGCCCCAGCCAAGTCTTCAAATGGCTGCAACCCTGAGCCAGAACCGCCCAGCTCCACTGCTTCCGAATTCCTAACCTCAGAAACTATGCAATGATAAATGTCTGTGGTATTAAGCCATGTGGGTTTTTTCCCCCAGCTTTACTGACGTACAATTGACAAAATTTTAAGATATTTAAAGCATACATCCTGATAATTAAGCCATTATGTTTTAAGGTAGTTTGTTGCAAAGTAATAACTAATAGAACTAGGAAGGAAAACACATCATCTCACACATGACCAACATCCTACAATCAAGAGTGTAGGCTCTTGGGCGCCTGGGTGGCTCAGATGGTTAAGCGTCTGCCTTCGGCTCAGGTCGTGATCCCAGGGTCCTGGGATCGAGTCCCGCATCGGGCTCCTTGCTCAGCGGGGAGTCTGCTTCTCCCTCTCCCTCTGCCTCTCCCCCTGCTTGTTCTCTGTCTCTCTCGCAAATGAATAAATAAAATCTTAAAAAAAAAAAAGAGTGTAGGCTCTTTATGCACAAACAATGAAACATGGAACACTACATCAAAAACTAGTGATGTAATGTATGGTGATTAACATAATAATAAAAAAATTTAAAGGAAAAAAAAAAGAGTGTAGGCTCTGCAGGTCACCTCTTAATAGAAGCTATATGACCTGGACTAAGGGCCAGTCCTCAGAATCAGTTTTGTCATGTGTAGTATGACAAGTAATTAGCTCACTTTAAGTAACTCCCCCATTTTACAATAATCTTTCCATTTACTGTACCTCTTAGTCACTATGAGGACTAAAGGCAAGAACGTGTCCGGCACTCAGCAAGGTGCACACAACGAAGGTTTAGTAAACGTTCACTGTTACTAATTTCTTTAATCTGCTCTTCAGGAGCAGCCACCCCAGGCTGATAACCATGCTTCAAAAATTCCCAATTCTCCACAGGGAACACCTCCATTAGCCGCCCAAATTATCCGTTCGTCTTCTTTACTAGCCCTCATTCACTCCTCTGCTGCGCTGGACACACGCTCCAACACTCCCCGCCCCTCTGCTTCCAGCAAATAGACTACCGCTAACACGGTTCTCTTCAGGCCTCTGTCAGCGCTGCTACTCTTCCTCCCGCCCCTTCAAGATGTGGTCGTCCTCAACGTGCTCTTAATTCTCACACAGCCTCAGTTAGGACCTTTTTCCGGATGACGATCACACTCCTAAATGTATTATTATGGCCTCTCTCATCTCAGTAGACAGATGAGATCCCAATTTCTCCAGCTCAACAGCCACATACGGATGTCTCAGAAGTACCTCAAACTCAACAGAATCTCAATTTTCTGCCTCCCCCCTTACTCCTTACGTTTTTTCCCCCTCATCCTCATGCCCAACCCTGCTTCTCCTCTCGTGTTCACTGACAGACCAAAATCTTCAAAGTCAGACGATGACGTATTCAAAGTCATTAGAAATGCTCCCCCTTCTGCTCTCCACAATCCTGTGAGGCACTGTGCTGGGTGCCAGGGGTACATGGCAAGCAGGACAAAGCTGCCCCCAGGAACTCAACAGTCTAGCTGCTTCCAATCCACTGCCAAGTCCTAATGATTGCACCTGTGCAGACACACATTCCACCCCTCCTTTCCGTTCCTCCCACAATCACCCAGGCTTGTGCACCGGGATCACTGCAAGAACATGCGAAAATGTCTCCAAATCTTCAGTCTCTGCCACAGACCTCAACCCATCTCGCACGTAACTGCCCATTATCTTAAGCAGGTGATCACGCCACTCCTCCTCAAAAATCTGCAATGGTTCCCATTGCTTACAGAGAAAGTCCGAATTCCCTAACGCTACCTTAGTGACTTTTCCACTCGCACCACCTTCTGCCTCCTGCTGTGCACTCCAGGTATGCATTGAGACATTCAGGACCTCTCACTCAGGCCTGTTGTCCTATTCCCTCAGAACATCACAACCTCAATGAAACCCCCCGGGTAGTCAGCAGAACTAACTGAGCCTTCCCTTCCTTTCACACAGCACCGTGCCTGTACTTCTCTTTGCTAACCCACCCTGTGCACTTTTCATCACTGCTACTTGTTTACTTGTTTATTTGCCTGTCTCTTTGAGTAGGTCATAAATCCCCGGCTGCCGCTAATTAACTTGGCAATCTCCAGTAAGTCATGGCATTATCTGAGGTTCAATTTCCTCATCAGTAAAATGAAGGGGTTAGATTAAGTAATTGCTAAGGAACTCCCAACTCCAAAGTTCCATAAGGATGAGTCTTATTTATCTTTGGAAAAGGAAGCACAGAGGAGCCTGGGTGGATCAATCAGTTAAGCATACGACTCTCGGTTTCAGCTCAGGTCATGATCTCGAGGTCTTGAGACTGAGCCCAGCATCGGGTTCCAAGCTCAGCATGCAACTTGCTTGAGATCCTCTCCCTCTCCCCTCCATGTAAGTGTCCATTCTCTCTCTAAAATAAATAAATAAGGGGCGCCTGGGTGGCTCAGTTGTTAAGCGTCTGCCTTTGGCTCAGGTCATGATCCCAGGGTCCTGGGATCGAGTCCCACGTCAGGCTCCCTGCTCAGCCGGGAGTCTGCTTCTCCCTCTCCCTTTCCCTCTGCCCCTCCCCCCTGCTAGTGCCCCCTCTCTCTGTCAAATAAATAAAATCTTTTAAATAAATAAATAAATGAAATGAAATGAAATCTTAAGAAAAAACAAAAACAAAAAAGAAAAGGCAGCACAGCACAGCTGTAAGATTAAACCTCGTGGTCAGACAGGTGGTCTGAACCCCAGCACCCCACCCTCCAGCACACTCAACAATGGGCCTAATGCTTAGCCTTTGTGCCTGAGCTCATCTGTTAAATGAGAATAATAATAGTACAATCTGCAACAAAACTAAGAGGCAACCCGGAATGGGAGAAGATATTTGCAAATAATATTACAGATAAAGGGCTAGTATCCAAGATCTATAAAAAACTTCTCAAACTCAATACCCAAAAAACAAGTAATCCAGTCAAGAAATGGGCAGAAGACATGAACAGATACTTCTTCAAAGACATACAAATGGCTAATAGACACATGAAAAAATTTTCAACATCACCAGCCATCAGGGAAATACAAATCAAAACCACAATGAGATACTACCTTATGCCAGTTCTAATGGCCAAAATTAACAAGAGAGGGAGCAACATATGTTGGCAAGGACATGGAGAGTTCCCCTAAACCCTCATACACTGTTGGTGGGAATGCAAGTTGGTACAGCCACTCTGGAAAACAGTATGGAGGTTCCTCAAGATGTTAAAAATAGAGCTACCCTATGGCCCAGCAACTGCACTACTAGGGATTTACCCCAAAGATACAGATGTAGTGAAAAGAAGGGGCATGTGCACCCCGATGTTAATAGCAGCAATGTTCTAAATAGCCAAACTGTGGAAGGAGCTGAGATGTCCTTCAACAGACGAATGGATAAAGAAGATGTGGTCCATATATACAATGGAACACTACTCAGTCATCAGAAAGGATGAATACCTACCATTTACATCCACATGGATGGAACTGGAGGGGATTATGCTAAGTGAAAATAGTCAAGCAGAGAAAGACAATTATCATATGGTTTCACTCAGATGTGGAACATATGGAATAGTGGGGAGGACCACAGGGGAAGGGAGGGAAAACTGAACGGGAAGAAATCAGAGAGGGAGACAAACCATGAGAGAATCTGGACTCCGGGAACCAAACTGAGGGTTACAGAAGGGAGGGAAGGGGAGGATGGGGTAACTGGGTGATGGGCATTAAGGAGGGCACATGTTGTGGTGAGCACTGGGTGTTACACGCCACTAATGAATCATTGAACACTACATCAAAAACTAATGATGTATTATATGTTGGCTAACTGAGCATAATAATAATAATAAGAGTATGATCTGCTAAAATTTTCAGGATTTTTTTTTGGAACATCAGTTGTGTTTTTTTAATAATAGCTTTAGACAGATACAAGTCCTTGATCATACAATCCACCCATTTAAAGTATACAATTTCATGACTTTTAGTATATTCAGAGTTCTGCAAGCATCACCACAATCATTTTAGTATATATTCATCACCCCAAAAAGAAACTCACAGCTATCAACAACAGCTCCCTATTTCCCCTCCCCCCAGACTTAGGCAACCAGTTCTCTATTTTCCATCTCTATGGATTTGCCTCTAGAAATGCCATGTCAATATAAATATCTGGTCATTCATGACTGGCTTCTTCCATTTGGTATACTGTTTTCAAAGTACATCTATGATGTAGTACGTAACACTAACTCACTGTTTTTATTGCCAAATGATATTCCACCATGTGGATTTACTACATTTTGTTTATTTGTTCATCAGTTAATGGATATTTGGGATATTTCCACCCACCATTATGAGTAATGCTGCTCTTTCGGTTTTAAGTAATAGAAACCCCAACTCAACCTGGCTTACATAACTGGAAGTCCAGCAGGTAGCCCTTGCTTCAGACAGAGTTCCACATCATTTTCAGGACTGAGTCTCTCTCCACCTTTTGGCTAGGCTCTGTTCTCTGTTCATTTGCAAGATCTGCCTGGTGACAAAATGGCTTCAATAACTCCATTTAACAACCTCTCACAGTCAAACCAAAGAAAGCAAAAGCCCTATGATGAGCTCTAGGTGGGATCTAACTGTGGCTGAAACAGGCCGTGCTCCATCCCCGGAGTGCAGGAGAAACAGGAAGAGACCTGAATTACCTGAACCAAAAATAGATAAGGGATAATCCCCATACAAAAACTGAGGCCTCCTTCCAGTAGGATAAATGGATTCTGGACAGCTGAAAATTTAAAGAGCCCAATTTCAAGCTGTTAGAATTAAACATAAGTACCTGTTAAGCATTTAGTAGAATGCCCAAGACACAAATGCTTAATAAACGTTAGTTGCTCTATTAGCTATTTATGGATATGAGATAAACCACAAGAAAAATGATAGAATCCGACACTAAAGGAAAAAAAGCCAATCTCATATAGCTCAATGTCATATATACTCAGCTCAAAATTAAGGCATGTCCAATCATATTTGCTTTTTCATAGTGACGTACAAGACTGCATCTTTATCAAAAAGAAGGAATGAGGCTTATTTTCAAACTCTTTAAAAACTTCAGGTTACAGAGTCAAGAATCTCTCCCCTTTAAGAGGGATTTCTCTGGTCTTACAGAAAATATGACAGGCAAAGCTTGGGAAAGTGAAGTCCCTGAGATGGGTAGTGCTGCAAAGCATTTCCCACCCTAAGCACAACCCTACGGCTCAGGCCTAATACCCACCTTCACCTTTTTTATTAGCCAAAGTTCTCAAATCTATTAAGAAATCTTTTCATGGGAAAATATCACTTTTGGTGGGGGGGGGAGTGTTTTGTTTTAAACATCACTTTGATTTCTTAATATTAGCTAACAGGAAACTAGAATTCCCTTTATAAAAAGTGGTTTTTCAATCTTACCCAAAGTACATTTACTTCATAAAACGAGGGATACCAAATGTTTATTTCCCTCTTAGACTCTGCCTAAAAAGGACTAAAAAGGAGCACCTGGCTGGCTCAGTAGGTAAAGTACTCAACTCTTGATCTCAGGATCTCAGGGTCCCAGGGTCCCAAGAGACCCACATAAGAGGTGTTTACTTTAAAAAAAAAAAAAAAGGAAGAAATAACAAGTGTTGAGGCACTTGGCTGGGTCAACTGGAAGAGCATGTGACTCTCAGGGGCGCCTGGGTGGCTCAGTCGGTTGGCTCATGTGTCATGATCCGGGGATCCTGGGATTGAGCCCCATATCCGAGCTCCTTGCTCAGTGGGGAGTCTGCTTCTCCCTCTGCCCCTCCCCCCCCACTTGTGTGCACTCTCTCTCTCTCTCTCTCTCTCTCCCAAATAAATAAAATCTTAAAGAAAAAAAAAAGGAAGACATGTGACTTGATCTCAGGGTCGTGAGTTCAAGCCCCGCGTTGGGTGTAGAGATTACTAAAAAAAAAAAAAAAAAGTAAGTAAAAACTTTAAAAGAAAAAAATAACAAGTATTGGTGGGGATGTGGAGAAAAAGGAACCTGCTTGCATTGTTGGTGGGAATGTCAACTGGTGCAGACACTATGGAAACAGTATGGAGGTTCCTCAAAAAATTAAAAATAGAAATACCATTATGATTCAGTAATTCCACTAGTAGATAAAGAAAACAAGAAAACAAAAACACTAATTTGAAGAGATAATATATGTACCCCTATGTTCACTGCAGCATTACTTATAATAGCCAAGATACAGAAGCAACCCAAGTGTCTACCAATGGATGAAGAGATAAAAAAGATACGGTGTAAGTGCATGCGTGCAAACATAATGGATTATTACTCAGCCATAAAAAAGAATGAGATCTTGCCATTTGCAATAATACGGATGGACCTAGGGGGTATGATGCAAAGTGAAGTAAGACAGAGAAAGACATATACCACATGACTTCACTTATATGTGGAATCTAAAAAACAAAACAAATGAACAAACTAAGAAACAAAAAACAGAAACAGACCCATAAATACAGAGAACAAACTAACAACGGATGGTTGCCAGAGGGGAGTAAGAATGGAGGAACAGGAAAAATGGGTACAGTGGGGAGGGAGGTACAGGCTTCTGTCATGGAATAAGTCAATCTCGGGGATGAAAGATACAGCAGAGGGAATATAAGCAATGCCACTGTGACAGAGTTGTTGAATCACTATGCTGTACGTCTGAAACTAATATAACATCGTGTGTCAACTATAGTTCAATTTTGAAAAATTTAAGCTGGCCAAAAATAAAGGCATATGCACGTTTAGATAAGAAATTTTCACAATTCCACAGTCTGCCTTTTCCTGTTATAAAAATCTCTAAAATACAAATGAAATATCATAAAACTAACTGCTGCCACTTACTGAGCGTTTACTAGGTGCAGAGTGTGTGTGTGTATGTGTATGTGTGTATGTGGGTGTGTGTGTGTGTGTGTATCTCACTTAATCCTACCATTTATTCTGAGAGCTAAGTACTCTTAGCTCTACTTTATGATGAAGAAATTGAGCTTTAGAAAAATTAAATTATCTAACACCACTCAGAAAAGTGACCCTGTCAAAACGCAAACCCTGATCAGCTACCTCTGACAGCAATACCAGCCTTAGCAAAGAATATGCAAAGGTAAACCGGACTTTGGGGAAATGGGAACCCATCACCTCTTCTTGGTTAAGCTGGGGAAGTGAGATAGCCTTTTCCTACACAAAATAATAGGCAAAGCTCAGGATCCTCTAAAAAGTAAACTTATCTTCGAGTGTCCCTTAACTTGATGACAAAGATGCTGCAGGAAGTAGTGTGAGTGGAGCTAAGGGAAAGAGAACAGACCTGCTTTTACTGTTAGACCTACAGGATACTGGTTGCTTTATAAGGATATTGAAAGTCTCCACCTTGTAGCTACTAAAAAGCAAAACAAAATACAAGTTTTCAAAGCTAAGACAGAAAATAAAGTTATACCTTTTTTAAAATCTATCTTATTATACACTAAACTTTTCTACCTGACGTAACTTCCATTCCAGTCTTACCATATCTGCATGTGACAAAACAGTCCAGACCTGTGTGGCATGCCAATAGTCATCTCCATTCAGGGACGGAGAATACAAAAATTTTTTTTCAGACAGTAAAGGGAAGAATTAAAAAATAAGGTTCTTGTGGTGCCTGGCTGGCTCAGTCGGTATAGTGTGCAACTCCTGTTCTTAGGGTTGTGGGCTCAAGCCCCACATTGGGGGGTTAAAAACTTTACCTTCTGTATCAGACCCAGAATTGCTTGTCTTTCTGCAGATCAATTGGTGGTTGTGAAGACCGCTGAACCACTCTAACCAGCTCAGGCACCAAACAGAGTTAAGTAACTTAAATCAAGTAACTTCGCTCCTTCATGAGGGAGAAAGGAAGAAGAATGAAGGCCCGGGGCACCCCCAAGGGTGGCTCAGTCGTTAAGCGTCTGCCTTCGGCTCAGGTCATGATCCCAGGTCCTGGGATCGAGCCCCACATCGGGCTCCCTGCTCCGCAGGAAGCCTGCTTCTCCCTCTCCCACTCCCACTGCTTGTATTCCCTCTCTCGCTGTCTCTCTCTCTGTCAAATACATAAATAAAATCTTAAAAAAAAAAAAAAAAAGGGAATGAAGGCCTGAGAAATGTGAAGCTGCATCCACCAAGCTGCTGTGGGGAGCCCCACAGGGGATGAGGGGAAGGCTGGGCAGCGAGGATGCCTCACCTGCCAACTCTCCCAGAACTTTTTCCACTTTACATAGAAGAGTTCTCTGTAAAATTGTATTTATCATTCTGCTACTGCAACGTAAGGATGACCAACACCTGTCTGGGCGCCGCGCACCGCATTCTCAGACCCACAGCCCTCCTCCAGCATTTCATTGGTCAAAGAGTCAATTCCACAAGAATGCCGAAAGTAACATTCGGTTACAACCTATTTGGGGATAAAACACATTGTACCTCCTCCTCAAAAAAGTATCTTTCAGTGAGATACTCTAGAAATAAAAATAAGCAGGAGGATAAGACTCCCCATGTGAGCTGGCACCTGCGCTCCGGGGGCACTGAAGCCAGCGCCCAGGCACGGAGTCCTTCCAAGTGCACAGTCCACCTTCCCTCTTCTCCATCTCAAACTTCTGCTTCGGGTTATGAGGTACCCCTGGGTTGAAGTCTCTCTTTACTCCTTCCAGCACCCTACCTAGTTAACCTGCACAGTCACACAGCCCTTCCAGAGGCACATCTACGCGTCCAGTCCTACGGGGTATGCCAGCACCCACACTCTATGCTCCACTAAAGTAACAGTCATGGGTTACAACGTATCAAAGCCTAAAACATTCAACAGCCTCATCAGGGTGTTCTATCTCGTGCCTATCTTTTTATTTTTTTTTAAAGATTTTTTTTTAAGATTTTATTTATTTATTTATTTGAGAGAGAGAATGACAGAGAGAGAGAGCATGAGAGGGGGGAGGGTCAGAGGGAGAAGCAGACTCCCCGCTGAGCAGGGAGCCCGATGCGGGACTCGATCCTGGGACTCCAGGATCATGACCTGAGCCGAAGGCAGTCGCTTAACCAACTGAGCCACCCAGGCGCCCTGAGCCGGTCCCACATTTTAAGACCCTGACTTTAGAATTACAATGTCTAAAAAGATTTATATTAATTATCTGTCCAAGAGATAGCTGAAATAAATGTACCCTGGAATTGATAAATCAATCATTAATTTGATTATTAGCAAAGCAATGTGACCACAAAGATATTCAATGCAGAACTGAATTCAAATATCGGGGGCAAAACATTACATAATACGTTTTGCAGGATTTATCTAGTAAGGCTCAGAACTCAGCATAAAGTATTATATATGCCCAAATATATAAAATATGGTCTTTTTCCAAAAATTATCCCTCAAAAAAGAGATAGTTTCCTTATACTCCAGTCCTTACAAAGCGTTTCTTATGATAGACTGCTCTTTCAATTATCCTATCTTTAACATAATAAAGGAAAAAATCTTCAAGAGGAAAGGAACAATCAGGATTATGGGAATGCTAGGCTTGACGGCTCGATGGCAGGGAACAGAAGATCACTCCCAGAGGAGCTGGTCAGACAGGATAGGGGAGGAGTGTAAGCCACTCTTCTCTGACTGAGAACCATCTGGGGGAACTGGCTGAAATCACTGTAATCAATACTAATTTGGAAGGCTTAGAGACATCAACCCCATAAAATCAATTTCAAAGGAGGCAAGTAAATTCAACACGTTTTTGGAACTATTCCTTAAGCTATGACCTCATTAACGCTGTACTCAAGCCTGTTTTTAAAAATTGTTTTTAAAAGCAAGTAAATCATTAAATTGTAATAACAAACGTAAGTCCATAAAACAAATGAGGAAAAACAAAACAAAACAAATGTCTCATTGTTTCGCAAACAGGTAGCTGTAGCCTGGATCAAATATCCAGTGTCAGTATCCTGTATGGATTCAAGAATGATGCACCTCAGGTTAGACTGAAATAAATATCACAGGCTCTCCTGGGACTATCTTCACAGCTTTTCCATAAACTTAAACTTGTTCTAAAAAATGAAGTTTTTAAGGAGAGAGGACTTGTGGTTACCAGAGGCAGGGGATGGGAGAAGTAGAGGAAGGTAGCCAAATGCACAAACTCCCAGTCACAGCATGATGACTACAGTTAACACCGCCGTACAGTACACAGGAAAGTTGTTAAGAAAGTAGATCTGAGGAGTTCTCACCACAAGGAGAAATCTGTTTTTCTTTTCTTTTTATTGTATCTGTATGAGAAGATGGATATTAGCTGAACCTATTGTGGCAATCATTTTACAGTAAACGTAAATCGGACCATCATGCTGTATGCCTTAAACTTACACAGTGATGTATTCAATTACTTCTCAATAAAACTAGGGGAAAAATTAAGTTTTAAAAAGTATATACCATGTGCTTCTGGAAAACCATTAACTGATTCAAAAATCATTTTTTAACATGTTTCAAAAAACATTTTAACATGTTTCCAAAAAATAGTTAAAAAAAAACTTTTTTTTTGTAAATAGATAAAACAAGGAAGATAGTGATGAATCTCCATAACCAATTACTCAGATATAGCAATTTCAAGATACTTATAACTTTAACAGCTTTATTGTGGTATAACTGATGAAGTTGTACATACTGAAGTCGTGTATCATGATGATCCGACTTACGTATTTTTGTGAAATAATTACCACAATTAGGTTACCTTATAGTTACCATTTTTGTATGTGCAGTGAATCAAAACACGTGTTTTTTTTTTTTTTAAAGATTCTATTTATTTGACAGAGAGAGACACAGCGAGAGAGGGAACACAAGCGGGGGGGAGTGGGAGAGGGAGAAGCAGGCTTCCCACAGGGCAGGGAGCTTGATGCGGGGCTCCATCCCAGGACCCTGGGATCAGGGCCTGAGCCGAAGGCAGACGCTTAACGACTAAGCCACCAAGACGCCCCTCAAAATGCATTTCTAACTGCAAAAAGCAGTTTTAACTGCTTCACGAAACTTAAGAGGAAAAGAGATATTCCTAAAGTAATGTATAAATTCACTTGTGAATTTATGTGTAATTAACTTTAGAAATTAAATATCATAAGTAAACATTTGACTATTCCATCTATATCTCAGATTTACACATTCAAGTTGTAGAGAATCTTAATCTTCTCACTGGGGAATTAGGAGACTTATAATCAAGGGTGTCTTATATTCAGATACGTAAGGTATCTTACAAAACAAACTCAACCTGAAATGTTCCCATGGAAACATACTAGACAAAATAAGGCACCCCCACCAAAACAAAGAAAAGAAAAAATTCTCTTGTTAATACCTGTCCACGCAAGTTACTCTAACGCCTCTAGAAGTCTAGACTGTGCTACTTTTAACCTTGGCTGATAATGCTCCTGGAATCAAGGCAGGCTACAAGCTCAAAAACCTGGCAAATGCAGATAAAGACTTTTTTCTGTTTTTGTTTTTTGAGTTTGTTTTTTGGTTTTTGGTTTTTTTTTTGGAAATAGAACACAAGATTTGGTGTCAAAAATCTGGGGGTCCTATGAAATCTTTAACACAAAGAGAGCAAGACAAAAATCTCTTTAATCCTTAGCCATCAACACAAATAACACTATCTGACTTTATCAGATGATGAGACAAGACCATGACAGGTAAATTCTTCATAAATTGTCAAGACAGATAGACAGAAGAACACTAATTCTTGAAATATGAAAGCCATCAATGATGAACTAAATGAATAAATCTAATGAACTTTTCTCAAATCTCATTCTCCTTGGACTTCTCTGGCCCATTTATTTGTCCTCTTTACTCTGATCTTCAGCTTCTTTCCTTCATTTTGCCCAACAAGCATTCCCGCAGTCTGAGGCCCCAGCCTTCCTCCATCAGGAAGCTGACCTTGCTGTCCTAACCAACCCCAATGCGTATTCTAAGTTCCAGCCTCCCAGCTGGGCACCAACTCCCTACAATGCACCTCCTTTTGGCCATGTGCTACTTCAGATTCCATGTGCCTAAAATAAAATCTTTTTCCCATCTCCAAACAAGTCCTCCCAACTGTCTTATTCTTCCTTAAGTGTAACATTTTCAAACTAATGCTGTCATTTTTTTATTGCTTTTCTTCATGTTCTGGCTAGCTCTAGTCCTGTTGACTCTTCTTCACAAGAGCCTTCCAAAATTCGGCTTAAAAAGTTCACTGCCTTGATTCAATTTTTCCAGTCTAAGACTCTACATAATCTAAAAAATGTGAAATGCAGACAAAGGTATTCACTGAAATACTATGCCTAAAAACAGGAAACATTTGTCTAGGATAGAAAAATGTTTAAGCAAATTAAATAGTTTATAATGTTACACAGTCAATAATTGGTTGTAAAAAGTTTTTAAAGACATTAAAGATGTTCATGACAAAATGTTAAGGAAAGAATACAAAATCATATATGCAATGACTAAGTAAATTTAAAAAAAAAAAACACCACAAGAATAGAAAAAAAGCCTAGAAGGAAATATATAAAAATATTAACAAAATCCTATCAGTGCATATCTTGCTGGATGGTGACAATGAGTCATTTTTGTTTTCTTCTTTATGTATTTCTATAGCTTCCAGATATGGTACATAATATTTTTAAAGTCACTTTTTTAGGGGTGTTGGTAGAGAATGTGACTTTTGATCTCGGGTTGTGAGTTTAAGTGCCAAGCTGAGCACAAAGCTTACTTAAAAAAAAAAATCAAAAATAGGGGTGTCTGGATGGCTCTGTCAGTTACCCGTCTGCCTTCGGATCACATCACCATCCCAGGGTCCTAGGATCAAGTCCTGCATCAGGCTCCCTGCTCAGCGGGGAGCCTGCTTCTCCCTCTCCCACTCCCCTTGCTTGTGCTCTCTCTCTCTCTAATAAAATCTTTAAAAAAATAAATAAATAAAGTCACTTTTTAAAATGTGTTTCTAATTCAAGACTTGTCAGGTCTCCCTAAATTAATCTACAAATTCAATTACCTCAAACCAAACAGCAAAAGCAAACTGGGGGAGGGACTTAGAATTATGATCTCAATGAATACATATGCAAGAATTGCCCCAAAAATTCTGAAAACAAGAGTAACAAGGTGTTTATGGGAGATGGAGGAGAGCTTCCAGCCTACCAAAAAACTGTAAAATGTATTCCAAACAACAGCAATTAAAACAATATGGAGGGCGCCTGGGTGGCTCAGTTGGTTAAGCCACTGCCTTCGGCTCAGGTCATGATCCCGGAGTCCCGGGATCGAGTCCCGCATCGGGCTCCCCCTTCTCTGTGGGGAGCCTGCTTCTCCCTCTGCCTCTGCCTGCCACTCCTCCTGCTTGTGCTCACTCTGTCTCTCTCCCTCTCTATGTCAAATAAATAAATAAAATAAAATAAAATAAAAACCAATATGGAACTACAGCAGACAGAGAAGTGAAAGTACTCAGTACGTGGAAATGCAACCCAGTCGGGACTGCTGGATACGTCACTGAGGAAAAAAGAGGGGAGCGTTAACACCAGAAGCCTACTAACAGCCAACCCTTCCCTGCACTTACCACAGGTCCACAACCCTAGGCGCCAGATGTTACTCCACTCCAGTTTTTAATTTTCCAAAGATAATACAGTACCTATACAGTGTATTATGTAACATTCCAGCAAGGTCTGGGAACATGTTTTTCATGCAACCTATAGCCTTCCTCATCTCAGGGAAAGTCACCGTCCTCATGTCCAAAGCAAACCTGTCTCTGATCCTACCCCTTCCTGTCAATTCAGGGTTTCTGCTCCAAAATCCCCCCTGCCAGTATTTTCAACCTCTCCCTTTCTACTGACTCCTTACCATCTGCTTACATGGGGGGTGGGGGGGCGGGGGGGGATGTCCCACTTCTCAAGAACCACTCCCTCTACCTTTTCTCCTTTACACAAAGAAAGGTTACTCAAGGAGTAATTTTTTTCTTTAAGATTTATCTATTTATTTGAAGTGGGGGGGAGCAGAAAGAGAGGGAGAGTCTTAAGCCTCAGGCGGGGCTCAATCTCATGACCCTGAGATCACGACCTGAGCCAAAACCAAGAGTCCCGCATTGAACTGACTGTACCACCCACATGTTCCAAGGACTAATCTTTTAAAAAGAAAAAAAAAGACTCCAACGTCCTGTCATCCCATTCACTCAAGCAAATCCACTGGTCTAAAAGCACTAGTCTCTAATGACTCCCTAACTGCCAAAATCAAAGGCCAAGACTGGGGCTCACCTCTTGAGCTTTTTCGCAGACCGTGACTCTGGTCTCCATCAATCACCTTTCTCCTGGTTCTCCTCTCTGGCTCCTCCTTTACCACAACCCCACCTGTGGCTTTCTTCTGTTCACACTCAGCACCTTCAACCAGGAGCCACCCACAGCTATGCCAACAGCTATTCCTAACTCCCAATTCACATCTCCTAACCACAGCTCTTCCCAGTGCTCTAGGTGCAAACACTGACTAGTATCTTTAACTGGACTCACCCAGACACCTCTAACAGCCTAACCAGAGCCATCATCAGCTTTTCCCAAACTGGCTCTGCATACCCTATCTTGAGGAATGACAACACCATCCACAAATTTTGCTAATTCAGAAACTTGGGATTCATCCTAGACCCTTCCCACCTACCTCCCACATTAAATTGGACACTAACTTCAATGAATTCTACTGCTTCCTTAATACCCATCCGTCTCCTGAAGCCTCCTCCAAGAGCCTCCTAATAGATCTCCTGGCCTCTAAGGCATTCTCCACACAGTAGCTAGAGTAATCTTTCTAAAAATCTCAACCTGTGCCTCCTAACAGCTCCCCAGTCCCTTGTCAAGTTCCTCAGACAGATGAGCTCCACTCATTGGTCACCACACCCTGCACCCCAGCCTTTCCTACCTGCTTGACATTCCAGAAATACAAGCACGCCATTTACACCTCCACATGTTTATACCAGCTGCAATACTGCTTCTGCCTGGAAGGCCCTCACCCTGCCCCCTCTTACTTACTTGGCAAACTGCTATTGGCTCTTCAAGAATCAGTTTACCAGGGGCACCTGGGTGGCTCAGTGCTTAGGCGTCTGCCTTCAGCTCAGGTCATGATCCCAGCGTCCTAGGATCGAGCGCCGCTTCGGGGTCCCTGCTCAGCCGGAAGCCTGCTTCTCCCTCTCCCACTCCCCCTGCTTGTGTTCCCTCTCTCACTCTCTCTCTGTCAATTAAATAAATAAATAAAATCTTTTAAAAAAAGAATCAGTTTAACATAACTCTGAATCTACTAAAAACTACTTAATTGTACACTTTAAGCAGATGACTTTTATGGTATTTTATATTTTTTATTTTATAAAAATATTTTATATATTTTATATGGTAAATTATATCTCAATTAAAGTATCATAATTTTCTACAAGAAAAAAAGACTTACAACCCAGTATTTTTTTAAAAGGGCAAAAGACAAAACAAGCACTTCACAAAATAGGAAATTCAAATGACCAATAAACATTATGAAGAGATGTTCAACGCCATCATCACTCAGAAAAATGCAAAACAGAACCAAAATGAGGTATCGATATATACCCAGAATAGACACAATTAAAAAGAATGACTCTATCAAGTGTGGCAAAGGTGTAAAGCAACCGAAACTATCATACACTGCTGGTGTGAGAGTAAAGTAGTTCAATCAAAACTATTTCATAATAAAGCTGGGGGAAAAATATCTTTGCCCTTACTACTAACACTAAGTATACACCTATTCTGTAACCTAGCAATTCCACTGCAAGGGCTTATCTCCAAGAGAAATGAATGCAAATGTCCACAAAAGAACATGCACAGGAATGTTTATAGCTGGGGCGCCTGGGTGGCTCAGTCGTTAAGCGTCTGCCTTCGGCTCAGGTCACGAACCCAGGGTCCTGGTATCGAGCCCCGCATCGGGATCCCTGCTCAACGGGAGGCCTGCTTCTCCCTCTCCCACTCCCTCTGCTTGCGTTCCCTCTCTCGCTGTGTCTCTCTCTGTCAAATAAATAAAATCTTTAAAAAAAAAAAAAAAAGAATGTTTATAGCTGCCTGGCTCAGGCGGCTGACCGTCCAACTCTTGGTTTTGGCTCAGGTCATGATCTCAGGGTCATGGGATGGAACCTCCACCACCACCCCCCTCATGAGGGTCCACACTCAGCAGGGAGTCTGCTTGAAGATTTTCTCTCTCCCTCTGCCTCTGCCCCTCCCCCAGCTCACTCTCTCTCCCCCAAATAAATAAATCTTTAAAAAAATACTACCATCAGTTATAAACTGTATGGTAGTGAGCACTTCTTTAAAAAAGAATGTTTAGGGGCACCTGGGTGGCTCAGTCATTAAGCATCTGCCTTCGGCTCAGGTCATGATCTCTAGGTCCTGGGATCGAGCCCCGCATTGGGCTCCCTGCTCCGCGGGGATCCTGCCTCTCCCTCTCCCACTCCCCCTGCTTGTGTTCCCTCTCTCTCTCTAATAAATAAATAAAACCTTTAAAAATAAAAAATAGAAATAAAAAAGAATGTTTATTCATAATGCAAAATTATTCAGAATACTTTTTATTCACAATGACCAAAAACTGAAAAAAAAATCCTCATCAACAGAATAGACAATTAAATTGTGGTATATTCACTCAATGGAATAGTACAGAGCAGTTAACAGTGAACTACTGGTACCTGCAACAACATGGACAAATCTCTCGGATCTGTGAGACACAAAAAGTACATTCAATATGAAGAACACAAACACCAGAGTATACTCTATATGAAGTTCAAGAACAGGCAGGTAATCAGTAATGACAGATATGAGCAAAATGGCTACCTCTGGGTGGCAGGGCATAGACTGGGGAGAGGCTTGAGGAACCAACCTTATGAGGGAGGTACTGGAAGGGTCTGTATCTTGATCGGGGTGGTGGTTATAAGGGTATGAATACATGTAAAAATCATCAAACTATACACTTAGAATTACTGCACGTTACTATACACATACATACCCTATAATTCAATTTTTAAAAAAACTAACACAAAAATACACAAGTAGACTATAATTAACACTACTGTATTATATACCTGAAGTTAAGAGAGTAGAGCTTAACTTACCACCACACACACACACAAATGGTCATTATGCAAGAGGACGGAGATGTTAACTAACCTTACTGTGCCAGTCATTTCACAACTTCACAGGCATTAAATCAGCATGTTGTACACCTTAAATTTACACATTATATGGCAATCCTATCTCAATAAAGCTGGAGAAAAAATATGCACAAGTAAAAGGATAATACACCAAAATAATTGGTGGACCTACAACTGATGTTTATTTCTTTAAATTGTTCTGTACTGTCTGAATTTTCCACCAAGACCATATTACTTACTTCTAGTCATAAAAAAAAAAAGCTATTTCAGTAGAATAAGAGTAGTGCTAAAATTAAACAAGGTCTTTCCTTCAAGCCTTCCCTTACCAATCAAAGCACCACTGCCCCTAAATCACAGTGCTTATCACAGGGTCCCACAATGGTCTACTGACCATGAGACACAGACAGCTCTCCTACTTGCCAGTCAGAACTGGGCTTTATCTTAATATTCCTAGCATACAACACACTGCCTAGCACCGGGAATCTGCTTCATACGTGTTTACTGAACTGTACTGTAGTAAGCAAAAATATTTGCTGAGTAAACAATGTGTTAACAAGAAGTCAAAAATAAGTGATTACCTTCCATGGGAGGTATTCCAAGGTCATGGGTTTGTGAGCTGGAGTTTATACTACAGGAAAGGGTTGAGGCTTACCCAATAAAGAGATCAACTTGCATGACAGCATTCCTAAATTGTCTCACCTGTGATTTACCGACCCAACGCCACCAATCCTGTGCCTATCATTTTCTATACCAGTCAGAACCCAGACTACAGAACACAGACAAGCAATAAACTACAGGATCCACCCATCAACAGAAAAGTCAAAAGCCCAAAGGATCCAGCACAGAATCCCATCACCAAAAGCATACACACAGATCACAGACACCGTACAGACGGAGAGACAGACAGAGAGCGGGAAAAAAACACATCAAGAGACCAAGTTGCTAACTTGCTAGAAAGTCAAAGTACAAACCTAAGTCCTCCAGCAATCATTCTCTTGGGTATTTATCCTACAGAATAGAAACACGTTCACATAAAAATCTGCAAACAAATGGTCAGCAGCTTTATCTGTAAGAATACTAGGGGTGCCTGGGCGGCTCAGTGATTAAGCGTCTGCCTTCAGCTCAGGTCATGATCCCAGGGTCCTGGAATCGAGCCCCGCATCGGGCTCCCTGCTCTGCGGGAAGCCTGCTTCTCCCTTTCCCACTCCCCCTGCTTGTGTTCCCTCTCTTGCTGTGTCTCTGTCAAATAGATAAATAAAATCTAAAAAAAAAAAAAACTGGAAACTATCCAAATGTCCTTCAACAGGTCAATGGATAAACCGTGGTACATTCACACCATGAAACACTATTAAGCAGTAAAAAGGAATGATCTACTGATACACCCAACAACATGGATGAGTCTCAAGGGCACTGTGCTGAGTGAAAAAAGAGAATCTCAAACAGTTACATACTGTATAACTCCGCTTATGTAACAGTCTCAAAGTGGCGAAATCAGTGATGGAGAACAGATCAGTGCCTGCCAAGAGTTAGGGCTGAGGGCAGGGTCTGACTCTTAAAGGGTAACAAGAGAAGTTTCTCTGTGGTGATGAAGCAGTTCTGCATCCTAATCCTGGTGATGACTAATCTACAGAGTGATCTACACCAGTTAATAGCATCATGGTGGCAATGTCAACTCCCTGGTTTTGAAAATGTTCTAGGGTTATGTGAGATATCACCACTGGGGGGAAGCTGGATAAAGGGTACACGGGGAACTCTGTACCATTTTTGCAACTTCTTATGAGTCATATGATTTCAAAATGAAAAGTTTTAATTAAAAAAAAAAGAGGAGTTGGGGGCACTTGGGGCACACAGTTAGATGGGGGTCCAACTCTTGGTTTTGGCACAGGTTGTGATCTCAGAATCAGATCAAGCCCCACAAGGGGGCTTCATGCTCAGCACAGAAGTCTGCTCAAGATTATCTCCCTTTCCCTCTGCCCCTATCCCTGCTCACAAGCTCTCTCTCTCTAAATTAAATATTTTTAAAAATAATTTGACTATAATAATTTATAGTCAAAAAGTGCAAAGAACCTGAATGTCCATCAATGGATGAATGGATAAATAAAACATGGCATATCAATACAATGCAACATTTCTGGCACTACAAAAATATGAAGTACTAATACATGCCTCAACATGGATGAACGTTGAAAGCACTATGCTAAGTGAAAGAAATCAGACCCGAGACTAATATATTGTATGACACGACTTATATGAAATACCCAGAACAGGTAAGTTCGTAGAGACAGAAAATAAATTAGGAGCAGGGGAGAATGAGGCATGAGTGCTAAAAAGTATGGGGTTTATTTGCGGGGGGGGGGGGGGGGGAGGATGCAAATGTTCTGGAATTAATCACTGTGATGGTTCCACAGTGTTGTAAATATACCAAAAAGCAGCAAATTATACACTTTAAAAGATATTATGTCCTAATGGAAAAGTTACATGCATTAAAAAAAAATAAAGATCCTTAAAAAATACTATTCATACATTCATTCACTCATGCCCCAAAGCAACACTATCCCAAGCCATATGATTTAGCTAATTTTTGAAATTCATGATCAAATTGACACTGTAGTCCTTCCCTGCTGCCTGTTACACACAAAGCAGGTCAATTAATAATTAGCAAACTAAACTCACTGGAACAGTCTGATGAGATTAAAATTTTGACTCAGCTAAATAGAGAAATCTTAATGCTATTCCTGACAACTACAAATTCCAGCGTACTAAAAAAGTAGCCTACAGGAACTGCCTCAATTCATAAAAGCTCAGTGAATGAAAATGAATGAAGAGCCAGCTTGCGTATACAAGTAGATAATGACAAAAGTAGATCCTATTACATCAAGCCAGGCCCATGTTGTCACATAATTAGGTTTGCCAGTCATTATATTTATACGGTTTAAAATTAGATCTATTACTCCTTTTCTTCCTCTGGAGAATTAATCAAAAAGGAAAAACACTGGGCATCAGGAGACCTGAATTCTGGTGCAAACACAGCTAACTGTGTGACCATCACCTCTGTCAGGGCTGCCTGTAAAACAAGGACTTCTCCTCAGACCAGCCGTCTCCAGAAGGCCCTTCCACCACTTCTCTCTAGCACCGCTGCTTGCACCCTGAACCAAGCAAGTCACCATGGTTTCCCTCACAGACAGAAGGCCAGCTCCCAGCCTCTACCTCTCGCCTACCCTTGACAATCCATTATTCTCCACCAACAGCCAGTGCTCTTTTTAAAACAGGCACTGATCCTGTCACTCCCATCGGTAAGCCTCCCGACGGCCTACAGGGCAGGGCCCTACCCACTCTCATCCTCCCCTGTCATCGTCATCTCCCGAAGCACTCCCGTCATCCTAACCTTTGGGGTCCTCCAACATTCTTAGCCCATTCCTCCCCGAGTCCTCTGCCACACTCCCATCTCCTCCTCCCCTCATTCTAGTTTCTGTTCAAATGTCACCTCCTCAGAGAGCTGAGAGTGGACTCTAGTCCCAGGCTGCCTATAGTCAACTTTGCAGCCAGACATGTTGCTTGCCCTTCTGTAAAATGGTGATTAACAACAGTGCCTACCTCAGTGTTGTCACAAGGGGTAAGAGGCAGTAAAGCTAAATGTCATCTATCACTATTACTTAAGGCACCCCATCTTAATGTCCCTACCTCACAGCACTATCTGAAACGGCCATCCTGATTTGTCTTCTTCTTTGAGGTTCTCCCCCAATACCCACAGAATGTAACGTTCACGAGGAGCTTTGTCTTGTTTAAAGCTCTATCACCATCTCCAAGGAAAGGCATGCAAATACTTGTTGAATACATGAATAAATAAATCATATGGAGCATTCCTTTAAAATAATGTCTTGGGACTCCTGGGTGGCTCTGTCGGTTAAGCGTCTGCCTTCGACTCAGGTCATGATCCCAGGGTGCTGGGATGGAGTCCCGCATAGAGCTCCCTGCTCCGCGGGGAGCCTGCTTCTCCCTCTGCCTCTGCCTCTCTCTCTCTCATGAATAAATAAATAGAATCTTTAAAAAAAACTTAAAAAATAAAAATAAAATAATGTCTTAATTCAAAGAATTAAGCAAAAAATGGCATTGCATTTATCAGTTATGTAATTGGACTGGTCTCCTCTTGTTAATTACCTTGCAGACCAACCAATTTACTTAGCCATTGCCTGGGGGCTTTTCTTTCCAATCTTATCACATAAATACAATAGACAATGGAAGAATCTGGCAAGTTAATCTGTGAGAGTAAAAACTGGTATTATGGATATACACTAATTCTTTATAAACATACCACATAAATCCAAACTGCAGTACACCAAAAAAGGCTCTTGGCCATTAGGAAAGTCATACCCTGAAATATGAAAATATGAAACACATGTTGACTTAGTTAACTCAAAGTGCTTTTCTACATGTATGTCTACACATTACACACATACATATTATACATAAGTGTACACATACACACACAGAGCCATTCCCAAAACTGGGACATGCTTTTTTCAATTCATTTTTACATTTCTAAACATAATGCACTATGTGAAAATAAATGCTTTAAATTTAAAGTTGTTTTTAAAACCCAATACTCAGGATCCTAAACGTTATAGTTCTCCTTACTGATGGGCTTAATCTCCCAACGTTCAAAGGAAATCCCAAATTTAAGGCCCTGACTTGAAAGCCAGCATTAATTTTCTAAAGCATCTCAAAGTACCATGTCCATTCCGTTTTAATGTCTTAAGAATCCCAAATCAGATTTTTACGTACCAGTTCCTCAAGTCCTTAGTAAGTATTTTCCGTCATAATAATTTTTTAAGAAAGGCGTTATTTTATCGAGAACCCCATTTTGAGAGACCCTGAAAATACTTCCAAGTTACAGTCCATCTTGAGTGAACAAAAATCCTGTCGTGATACATCACCACGTTAGTAATGCCTCAGGTAGTTTTCATAGAGAGCATGAAATTCACCAGGCAGGCAGAGACCCAGGCGGACAGGAAGGGGAAAAGCCTAGGAACGGGGCAGGGTAGTCCCCCAAAAGAAACAAAACAAGAAATGCTTCGTGATTTTCAAGATCACGCACTGCCATTCCCTGTAAGACCAAAAACACCACCGAGTATCTCTTGCTCAAAAGGAAGAGTGAAGCCACAAATCTAGGAGTAAAGACGTTGAACGCTAGTTAGCTTTTTTAAAATTAAGAGAGAAGGAGCGACACGGCGGCGCTCTGCGGTCTCTCAGCAGCTCTCCAGGAAAGGCTTCTCGGGCGCCGGCCGCTCCCACTCCGGTCCGCGGCCAGGCTGGAGGTGGCCGGCGGCTGGCACGTTTTAAATATCACCACCCTATTCATCAACTCCCCGTCACAATGAGAGCTGCCGAGCCGCGCCGGGGACCGCCCGCGCACACGCCCACCGGTCCCGCGCAGCCCGCGACCCGGGCGCAGCCGCCGCGCAGCAAAGTGACGCTCGGCCCGAGCAGAAAGTTTCGAATAAAAACCCGAGCCCCGAAACGCACAGGTCTCGGCGCTGAACTCGCGCCAGGAACACGCCCGAGGCAAACCACTTGACAACCGGCTCGGGTTTTCAGCAGAAAACGCCGAGAGGCGGGGGCCGGGGAGGAAGAGAAGGCCACACACACACACACACACACACACACACACACACACACACACACACACACACTCACTTTCTGGCACACTCGGCTCCTCTTCCTCTGGGGCCCCCGTGCCCAGGTGCGAGCCACGCAGCAGCCTCACGGCCGCACGCGACGCGGCCGGGCCGGGGCGGCGGACGCCAGCGCCCCTCCCGGGAAGGGCCCGCGACCCCCGGGCCAGCGCTGCGCGCAGGGAGGGTGCGCACGCCCGGCGCCTCCGCGCCCGGCCGCCGCCCCCCTCCCCCCGCCCACGGCCGCGGCCGCCCCGGGCCCGGCGGGTCAGGGGATGCTCTGCGGGCCAGCCGCGGGCTCGCACGCGCCCCTCCCCCGCCCGCCCCTCCCCCAGGGCCGCCCGCCGGGGCGCGCAGGAGGCAAGCGCCGGTGTCCCGGGGGATCAGCCCGCCGGCCCTGGGGATCCGGGCAACTTTCCCCTGCGTGGTCGCGGGCTGCCCTCGACCGGGCGGGGGCACGGACCCCGAGGCTAGCGCGGCGTGGACTCACTTTTTCGGGTGTTTCTCTCTTTTCGGCCTCCGCTTTCGGGCCTGAATGGCCAGCACTAGGGAAAGAGAAGATACACATTAACGGTCGGGCCGGCCGGCCTGCGGGGCCGCGTGGCGGGGAGGAAGAGACGCCGCGGGCCACTCACCTTTCCGGGAGCTCATCCCGACGCGGCAGAAGGGGGGCGGGGGGCTTCGCGGCGGCGGCAGCGGCGACGCGGGAGCCGAGGCGAGCCGAGCCGGGCTGCAACCTCCACTCGCTCCGCCAGCCGGGAGGAGGCGGGAACCGCGCCTGCGCCGCCGCTGCAGCCGCCGCTCCCGCGGGGGGCCCAGCGAGACCCGCCCCCGGCCGGCCCCGCCCCCGCCCCGCCCCCACCCGCCTGGTGGGGTCCGGACCCCCGCGCCGAGCCTTTCCGCGCGCCCCGCACCCACGCACCTGCCCCACCTGTGCAGAAGTGACTCCCCGCGACCACCGCCACTCCCGCCCACGGCGTCCCTCGCCCCCGCCTGAGGCCGGGGCCTCCGCCTCTTGCGCCCCCGCGGCCGGCCTCCCGCCTCTCTCGGGCACCCGGCCCGCGCGACCCTCCCGAGCCACAGCCTCTCCCCTACGCACCCCGACCGATCGCGCCACCCGTCTCTCCGTGCGCCCTTCCTTGGCCGGCGCCTCCGCGGGTCTCACACCACCTCTCTTCGCGCGGCCTCTTCCCCCCCTTTGCTCCTCTACATCCTTGCATCCCCATGAGCGCCGCTTCCTCCTCTCCGGCGGGTGTGGGAAGGGCACAGGACCAAGAGCGGGGAAACCTGGGTCCTTCGCTAGCTGTGTGACCTTGGAGAAGTCCTCTCATCTCTACCCTTTACCTACCCCGCAGGATTGTTTGAGTTCAGTGCAAATGGCATGGAAAGTACGATGAGGTTTTGGCTGAATTAAAGCCCAGCTCTACTAGTAAACGCCAAGTGCTTAACAGTTAACACAACAATCCCACCAAGTAGTTATTGTCTACGTCTTACAATGAGGAAACTGAGTCCTAAAGAAGTTGAACAGTTTGCCCAGCGATAATCCAAATGTAGGCCTAGCTGTCTCCAAACCCTTTCCACCTACCATGCTACCTAATAAAGATGGGAATCAAGCTGATAGTGGGACAAAATGATAACGGCAGTATTCCTTCGGGTGTTTAAATAATTATAATGTTTTGGAAAGATAGCCACCCCGACAATTTACTCTCTTTGGTTGTACAATTGTTAACTCATCAAAGTAACTAGTCTTATTCTGAAGATGCTAAACCCAAAGGCTGCTTAGACTTGATGAACCTTTTACTTTCTCAACCTTTTTTTTTTTTTTAAGTTTTTATTTTAATCACCTCCTTGGAGTGCATTCCTTAATCCCCATCACCTACTTCAGCCACCCCCACCCACTTCCCCTCTGGGAACCATCAGGTTGTTCTCTATACTTAAGTACTTTCTCAACTTTTTACTTTCAAAAATAACCCTACAGAAAAGTTGTGGGAAAAAATATAAGTAACACCCATATTAACCCATATTCACCAATTGTTAACATTTCATCACATTTGCTTTCCTTGTGTGTATGTGTGCATATGGAACTTTCTTTGTTTTTGCTGAATCACTGAAGTTTTTGCCTTGTTACCCTTTACCCTTAACATTTTGATAAGTAGGGTACCTGGGTGGCTCAGTTGGTTAAGCGACTGCCTTCAGCTCAGGTCATGATCCTGGAGTCCCAGGATCGAGTCCCGCATTGGGCTCCCTGCTCGGCAGGGAGTCTGCTACTCCCTCTGGCCCTCTGCTCTCTCTATCTCTCATTTTCTCTCTCAAATAAATAAATAAAATCTTTTAAAAAAACATTTCGATAAGTATCTAAGAACAAAGACATTCTACATAATCAGAATTCCATTATCATTCCAAGAAAATTTAATATTAATATATTATCTGTAATATATAGAGGCCATATTCAAATTTTCAAAATATCCCTTTTAGCTGACTTTTCTCCAATCCAGGATATAATCAAGAATCATGCATTACATTTAATTGCCATGTCTTTTTTACACTTCTTTAGTCTCGAATAATCCCTGATTGTTGTTTTTCTTTTATAACACTGACTTCTTTTGAAGAACCAAATTCTACTGTTCTGCAGGATGTTCCTCAGGTTGTATTTGTCTGTTCCCTGTTAGATTCAAGTTAAATAATTTTGTCAGGTACAATGTATGAATGACATTGTGTCCATCTCAGTATGTTGCAACAGAAGGGAAATGATGTCAGTTTGTTCCATTATTCATGTTACATTTAATCATTTTTCTATGGTAAAGCTAGCTTTTTTTTTTTCTTTTCTATTTAAAAAAGTAGTCTATGGGGGCGCCTGGGTGGCTCAGTTGGTTAAGCGACTGCCTTCAGCTCAGGTCATGATCCTGGAGTCCTGGGATCGAGTCCCGCATCAGGCTCCCTGCTCAGCAGGGAGTCTGCTTCTCCCTCTGACCCTCTTCCCTCTCGTGCTCTCTGTCTCTCATTCTCTCTCTCTCAAATAAATAAATAAAAATCTTTAATAAAAAAAAAGTAGTCTATGTAAAAAATGGATAAAGGACTTGAATGTACGTTTCTCCAGAGATACACAAATGGCCAACAAGTACATGAAAAGATGCTCAACACCATTAGAGAAATGCAAAGCAAAACCACAATGAGGGGCACCTGGGTGGCTCAGTCAGTTAAGCGTCTGTCTTTGCTCATGTCATGATCTCAGGGTCCTGGGTTGAGCCCCGCATCAGGCTCTCTGCTCAGCAGGCAGACTGCTTCTCTCTCACACTCTCCCTCTGGGCTCTCTTGCTCTCTCAAATAAAATCTTAAGCGCGCACACACACACTCACACTGAGATACCCCTTCACACCTATTAGGATGACTATATTCCTTTTTTTAAAATGGAAAATAAGGGGCTCCTGGGTGGCTCAGTTGGTTAAGCTTCAGACTCTTGGTTTCAACTTAGGTCATGAACTCATGAGTCCTGAGGTAAAGCCCCACATCAAGCCCCACATTGAGCCCCATGGGCTCTGCGCTGAGTGGGGAGCCTCCTTGAGATTCTCTGCCCCTCCCCCGACTCTCTCTCTCAAATAAATAAATCTTTAAAAATAAATACATAAATGGAAAATAAGTGTTGGCAAGGATATAGAGATATTGGGATCCTTGTACATTGCTGTGGGAATGTAAAATGGTGCAATAACTGTGGAAAACAGTCCCACACTTCCTCAAAAAGCTAAACATAGAATTATCAGCAATTCCACCCCTAGGTATATATCCAAAATAATTGCAAACAGGTACTCAACTCCTTTTGTTTTTTTTTTAAAGATTTTATTTATTTATTTGAGAGAGAGAGAATGAGAGAGAGAGAGCACATCAGAGGGGATAGGGTCAGAGGGAGAAGCAGACTCCCCGCCAAGCAGGGAGCCTGATGCGGGACTCGATCCTGGGACTCCAGGATCATGACCTGAGCTGAAGGCAGTCGCTTAACCAACTGAGCCACCCAGGCGCCCGGTACTCAACTCCTTGTACACAAATGTGTATAGCAGTACTAATCACAGTAGCCAAAAGGTTAGAAACAACCCAAATATCCATCAACACATGAATGGATAAACAAATTATGATATACACATACAATGAAATATTTTTCAGCCCATGAAAAGAATGAAAAAGAATGATACATACTACAATATGGATGAACCTCAAGACATTATGCCACGTGAAAGAAGCCAGATACAAAAGGTCTATTTTGTATTGTATGATTCCATTTACATGAAACATCTAGAATAAGCAAATCCAGAAAGCAGAATGGTGGTGGCCAGTGGCTGGGGGTGAGGGGAAATGATGAGCAACAGCTTAATGGGTACAAAATTTTATTTTGTAGTGATGAAAATGTTTTGGAGCCAGAAAGAGGTGGTACTGGCACAAAGTTGTGAATGTATAAATGCCACTGAATTGTGCACTCTAAAATTGTTCACTTCATGTTATGTGAATTTCACCTCAATTTTAAAAAAACAAAAAATCCTGTGGGGTAATACTTTGAAACTCTGTGAATATCCTTCCCCAAGAATCTTTCACTCTGTGGGTTAGCATCTATTGATGATGCTTGTCTGAATCAATTATTACTATAGTGGTTGTAGAATAATGACACTATAATTCTATCATTCCATCTGTTCCATCTGTATTAATTAGGTGACATTCTTATATAAGGAAGATGTTTCGTTTCTCACACTCCTTGGTTGTTTTCAGCTTGTTTTTTGCCTTTGTTTTTGGTATCAGTATTGACAGCAATTACTGTCACTTTGATTTTTGATCTTGAATTGTTCCATATTTGACCACGAAAGACCCTTCCAATTGGTAGTGTCCTTTGGACATGCCTCAGTAGTTTTTGAGCATCTTTTTACTTCCTGGCACAAGATGTTACAGGAAACTTTGTACTTTCCCTGACCTGGTCTCAAAACCAGCAATGTGTCCAGTCTTAGCTCCTTCTGGAAGGTGATTAGAAGCTTTGAAGCCAAAGAAATGTGAGTTTGAAACCAATTTCTTTTATTATTTTTAACAGCTTTATTGAGATTTAATTCACATCCCGTACAATTCACCCACTTAAAGTGCAAAATTCAATGGTTTTTAGTACGTTCACATGGTTGTGCAACCACCACCACAATCTAATTTTAAAATGTTTTTGTCACCCCTAAAAGAAACTCCATACTCATTAGTAGTCACTCCCCATTTCCCCCAACCTTCCCTGCCCAAGCCCTGGGCAGCCACTAATCTCCTTTCTGACTCTATAGACTTGTCCGTTCTGGACAGATCATATAAATGAAATCATACAATATGTGGCCTTTTGTGACTGGCTTCTTTCACTTAATATTGTAACCAATTTCTGCTACTAATTTCTACATAACTGTGGACAAGTTACTTAATTACAACATCTGGAAAATGATAATAATATCAATACCAATCCTCCTAGATCAATATGACAATCAAATAAAATAAGTAACTATTCAATACATAGTAATTATCAACAACATTAGATGGGAGACACAGACCCAATCTGTCTGCTAGATCTTTTGCATTCATTTGTTCAACAAATAATTATCAAATACCTATTAATGTAGCATTATTCTATGTATTGAGTCTACAGCACTGAACAAAGCACACAAAAATCTCCCTCCCTTGTGGAGCTTACATTCTACTGCCAGAAGCAGAAAATAAACAAAATAAATAGATGAATTATTACTATAATTACTAGATGGCAGTAGCATCTATAAAAAGAAAAAACAATGAAAAACAAAAAAAAAATACCAAACTTTTGGGGAGGTGATTTTTTTTCAAGAGTTTTTTGGGGTTTTCTTTTTAAGATTTTATTATTTATTTACTTATTTATTCAACAGAGAGAATGAGAGAGACCACAAGCATGGGGAGCAGGAGAGGGAGAAGCAGAGTCCCTGCTGAGCAAGGAGCCCAATGTGGGGACTCGATCCCAGGACCCCGGGATCATGACCTGAGCCGAAGGCAGACGCTTAACTGACTGAGCCACCCAGGCACCCCTGGGGAGGTGTTAAAGAAAGGTCTCACTGAGGGGCACCTGGGTGGCTCAGTCAGTTAAGCGTCTGCCTTTGGCTCAAGTCATGATCTCGGGGTCCTGGAATCAAGCCCGGAGTTGGGCTCCCCGCTGAGCAGGGAGTCTGCTTGTCCCACCCCCTCTCCCTCTGTCCCTCCCCCTGCTTGTGCTTGCCCGTTCTCAAATAAATAAATAAAATCTTTAAAAAAAAAAAGGTCTCACTGAGACGATAACAATTAAAGACCTTAAGGTGATCTTGTCAATCTTTTCACTTCCATAAATTAGGAGAGAACTACATTTGCCACCTAGAATATTTGTGAATTGCTTTGAATTTATTTAAAATATACCAACTTAATTATCAATAAATAAATTTGCACATACTATATTAGGTGCTTACAGAAAGAATGATAAATTATAAAGCTAGTCTCTGCAAATTTAAAAATTAGGGGCGCCCGGGTGGCTCAGTTGTTAAGCGTCTGCCTTCAGCTCGGGTCATGATCCCAGAGTCCTGGGATCGACCCCCACATCGGGCTCCTTGCTCAGCAGGGAGTCTGTTTCTCCCTCTCCCTCTGCTGCTCCCCCTGCTTGTGCTCTCTCTCTGTCAAATAAATAAATAAAATCTTAAAAAATTTTAAAATTAAAAATTTCAGGGCATGTGGCTGGTTCAGTGGGTAGAGCACACGACTCAATCTCAGGGTCAGTTGTGAGTTCAAGCCCCATACTGGGTGTGGAGCCTACTGAAAAAAATATTTTTTTAAAATAAAAATGAAAAATTTCTTTGAGATGCATAATCTCAAATGACATTTTAAAGGAAATTTAAAAAAGAAACGAGAGTATAAGTATTTTTTTAAGTTTTTTTTTAAAGCTCTATGCCCAACATGGGGCTCAAACTCATGACCCTGAGTATAAATTTAATTATTTTATTCTACCATTATTTATTGCTAATAAATCTAACTCTGAGAATATTATCATTAAGAGCAGAAGTATTAGAACTGCATATATTTTGTTCTCTGTAGCAGTCCAAAAGAAGTGAAAGGGGCAGTATAGATGCATTTTTCCCCAACCTAGCACAACAGAATTCAAGGTGAACATATATTAATTTTTACTAAATACAAGTAAAAATTACAGAATGCTGTAAACCCAATTACACACTAATATTCCTAAGTAGAGCTATTAAATCATGCTGTATCTCAGAAGGTATATTTTAGTATGTCATAGAATTGGAAACAGACTTGAGAGGTCATACAACCCACCTTTGGGCCTTTAGTGGATGAGAACCCAGCCTCTTTCTAAAGGTTCTCCAATGCTTTGACATTTCTAGGAAAGTTTCTTTAGATCTAATTTATACCTTCTATTATGAAGCTTAAGCTTGTCTCTTATTATTACAGCATATTTCTCAGTGGCATTAGTACCATTAAAGCAGCAATTTCACCCAGAAGTTAGTGCACAGTGTAGTAGACCCAGACTGGCAGAATTTAAATCCTAGTCTTACCATTTACTAGGTACACCTCGGGCTGGGTAACTTGGGCATGTTACTCAGTTTCTCTGTGCCTCAGTTTCCCCTGCTCTGCAAAATGAGGATAGTAATATTAACTACCTTATAATCTTGTGGTGATTCAATGAGTTGTTTCATCTAAGATGCTTAGAGAAGGATCTGATTGTTCAATAAATATTAGCTGTTCTTATGTATATGCACATCAAGACATGTCTTACTAATCTATAGCTACAAAACAAATTTCTCCCAAATTTAGCAACTTAAAACAATAAACATTTATTATCTCACGATTTTTGTGGTCCAGGACTTCGGGAGCTGTTTGGCTGGAGAGTGAAGTTGTCACCTGGGGCTGCAGTCATCTGGAGGCTTGAGGAAGGCTGAAAGATCTGTTACCAAGATGGCTCACTCACATGGCTGTTAGCAGGAGCCCTCAGATTCTCACTGGCTCTTGCAAGGAGGTCTCACTTCCTCAACCTGGATCTTTCCATAGGGCTGCTTGGGTGTCTGGCCTCCCCCAGAGAGCAAGGAAGAAACTTCACTGCCTTTTGTGACCTACCCTCAGAAGTCACAATCCATCATTTTCACCACATTCTATTCATGAGACGCAAGTCTAGCCCATGCTCAAAGGAGGGGCATGAAACCACTTCTTGAAGGAAGAGTGAGAGAGAATATGTGGACATATTTTTTAAACCACCACAAGGGGTCATTCCTTCTTTCTTTTAGTGCCTCTGATTTGCAAGCAAGAATCCTTACAGACCCCTCATTTGGCTATTGTCTAAACAGTAGAAATGAAAGAGAATTTTCAGTCCAATGTTCAGACTAAATAAAAAAAAGGGAATGTAGTCTAGCTTATCTAGGGAAAATCAACAATAGGAATAGATGTGTTATAAATAAAATGCCTACTGTATATAAGACTCTTACATAAACTAGGGCTTATGGAGCCAGGTTAAAAATGGCTCCTAAAGATCTGCCCAGGGCTCTAGTAGTAGGGATTTAGAATATTGACTAACATGCCAGCATATATCTAAACAAATTAAATGGTCTGGCCATAGTAAACTATGCTGAACTCTCGCATCATGGGCCCCATTTCTTTCAGGCATTTGGACATGGATAGAGCCATGATAGAATACTTGTTTCTCAAATATATGAACTCTGAGTATAAGAATTTTGTTTTCCATTTTATGGTAACTGATTTAAAAATCCAACATAAAATCCAATGTAAAAATAAACTGAATATGATTTTTCTCAGAGTTAAACATGAATTCTGTTCCAGCATAATTCACAATCAGTTGTTCAAAAATGTGTATTTATAACTTTCAGGTAGATAGAGACATTGTGTATGGAGATAAAATATACTTTATCATTAAGAAACAGCTTTCTAGGGGCACCTGGGTGCCTCAATTAAGTGTCAGACTCTTGGTTTCAGCTTAGATCATGATCTCAGGGTTGTAAGATCAAGCCCTGCATTGGGCTCTGTGCTCAGCATGGAGTCTGCTTAATATTCTTTCTCCCTCTCCCTCTGCCCCTCACACTTGTGTGCTCTCTCTCTCTAAAATAAATATATAAAGCTTAAAAAAATGGCTTTATAGTCGGGGTACCTGGCTGGCTCAGTCAGTGGAGCATGTGACTCTTGATCTCGAGGTTGTGAGTTCAAGCCCCATATTGGGTATAGAGACTACCTAAAAATAGAATCTTTTTGGGCGCCTGGGTGGCTCAGTTGGTTAAGCGACTGCCTTCGGCTCAGGTCATGATCCTGGAGTCCCGGGATCGAGTCCCGCATCGGGCTCCCTGCTCGGCGGGGAGTCTGCTTCTCCCTCGGACCCTCCCCCCTCTCATGTGCTCTCTCTCTCTCTCTCTCTCTCTCATTCTCTCTGTCTCAAATAAATAAATAAAATCTTTAAAAAAAATAGAATCTTTTTTTCATTTTCTAAGGCAGAGGAGGGACAAAGGGAGAGGGAGAGAGAATCCTAAGCAGGCTCCATGCCCAGCACAGAGCCCAAGTTGGGACTCAATCTCACAACCCCAAGATCATGACCTCAGCTGAAATCAAGAGTCAGATGCTTAACTGACTGAGCCACCCAGGTGCCCCTAAAAATAAAATCTTTTTTAAAAGATTTATTTATTTATTTATTATTTATTTGTCAGGGGGCGGAGAGAACACAAGCGGGGGCATAGCAGAGGGAGACAGGCTCCCCACTGAGCAGGGAGCCCGGCGAGGGGCTCGATCCCAGGGCCCTGGGACCATGACCTGAGCTGAATGAGCCAGCCAGGTGCCCCACATTGGGTTCTCTGCTCAGTGGAGAGCCTGCTTCTGCTTCTCCCTCTCCCTCTGTGCTCTCTCAAATAAATAAATAAAATCATTTAAAAACAATGTCAGTACCTCCTGAAAGCCCCCTCGTCCCTCCTGCCACTAGTCCCACCCAGGTAACCTCTATTCTAACTACTAACACTGCCGATTAATGCTGCCTAGTTTTTAGGTTTATGGAAATGAAATCATACACTAGGCCTTTGCATCCGCTTTCTTTTGCTGGACCTGATGTTTGTGAGACTGAGCCATGTGTTACATGCAGTAATACTTTCATTGTTGTAGAGTGTTCCATTTTGTGAATATACCACTTGTTTTTTAAATCCACTGGTGCCATTTACTTTTTTTTTTAAGATTTTATTTTAAAGTAATCTCTGCTCCCAATGTGGGGTTTGCACTCACAACTCTGAGAACGGTCACATGGTCTACCGACTGAGTTGGCCAGGTGCCCCCACCGGGGCCACTTACTAAACTACCGTGTCTTGGTGGGCGCCCGGGTGGCTCAGTCAGTTAAGCGTCCACTCTTTTTTTTTTTAGATTTTTTTAAATTTATTTATTTATTCATGAGAGGCAGAGAGAGAGAGAAAGAGAGAGAGAGAGGCAGAGGGAGAAGCAGCCTCCTAAGGAGCAGGGAGCCCGATGCGGTCGATCCCAGGACGCTGGGATCATGACCTGAGCCGAAGGCAGACGCTTAACCATCTGAGCCACCCAGGCGCCCCGAAGCGTCCTACTCTTGATAACGGCTCAGGTCCTGATCTCAGGGTGGTGAGATTGAGCCCCACCTCAAGTTCCACACTGTGCGTGGAGTCTGCTTAAGATTCTCTCTCCCTCTCCCTTTGCCCCTCCCCACCAGACTCGCTCTCTCAAAAAAAGCAAAACAAGGGGCACCTGGGTGGCTCCGTCAGTTAAGCGTCTGCCTTCGGCTCAGGTCATGATCCCGGGGTCCTGGGATCGAGCCCCGCACCGGGTTCCCCGCTCCGCAGGGAGTTGGCTTCTCTCTCTCTCTCTGCCTCTCCCCCTCACGTGCTCGCGCGCGCGCGCTCTCTCTCAAATAGAATCTTTTTTTTTTTTTAACATTTTATTTATTTAATTGACAGAGAAAGAGAGAGACAGAGAGAGAGGGAACACAAGCAGGGGGAGTGGGAGAGGGAGAAGCAGGCCTCCCGCGGAGCAGGGAGCCCGATGCGGGGCTCGATCCCAGGACCCTGGGATCATGACCTGAGCCGAAGGCAGTTGCTTAACCAACTGAGCCACCCAGGCGCCCCTCAAATAGAATCTTAAAAAAGAAAAGCAAAACAAAAAAACAAGTCCTGTGTCTTAACCCCAAACTTGCCCTTCTACTCTCAGCTTTGTAATGAGGCATCTGTGACTCAGCCACAGACTACAATTAGTTCTGCCAGCTGGGGGCGCTAGAAGGAGCCTGGAGGATGGAAAAAGGAGAAAGCGCTTACCCCTTCCTGTCGGCGGGCGGGTCCTGTCACCTGTCACAACAGCAGTGGGTTTCAGTCTCAAGTTTTATAGTGCCCCTCAAACCAGCCTCATGGTGTCCCCTTAGAACGACAGTCAACGCCAGGCAGTACCCCCTCCTCAGACCTCTGGGTCCCAGCTCCCTCCTCTGAGCTTCTGAGGTGGAATTCCCCAGCTCTGCACTTGGTTCCCCAGCCCTAGAGATGGGTGCTGCTTCCCGCATTATTATCGTGTCACCACAGTGCCCCCTTTATCCTTTTTTAGTTCTCCAGTACCTGCTCAACTGAACGATGCCTCGTATTCACTTTTTGGTTAAAGTAGCAGATCTAAAAAAAAAAAAAAAAGTAGCTAATCTAATTGCAACAAAAAGTAATTTCTGCTTTCGCTCTAGGCTCTGCGGGACTCATGATTCTACCAGTAGCGGGTGGTTCCGATGTCTCCAGTACGGACTACTATGAGTAGCAGTGCTATGAACGTTCTCGTCCCTGTCTTTTGGTGAATATGTGTATATACCTAGAAAATGGAATTGCTAAGTCATAGGGTAGGTACGTGTGTGTTTACTTTTAGCAGATACCACCAACGTATTTTCCCAAATGGTTGCCGCAGTCTTCCCCGGCTCTCACACCTGATTCTCAGGACTTTTAAAAGTCAGTAAGTGCCACAGTATTGTAAGTTACTCTCTACGTCAGGATTTTTACACTGCAATGCTAAAGAAAACTAGACTCTTGCTTAAAGAGGGACTGTACATCCTTAACTCCTCTGGGAGTGCCTGGCACGGAGTTGGTGGTGTTGAATCAATAATGAGAATAAAAGGAAGTTTAAGTCTCTCCCTTTGTACAGTTGAACTAATGTGAAACAGTAATGTAAATTGAGGTCAGTCCTACCCTAGGGCATACTCAGTAACCTGAGAACTCATTCCCCTGGGCAGCTGTAAACAGGCCTCGCTTTCCACAGGCAAGACCCATTTTACTGCTCACAGTCCGCTTAAATGAATTGATAGAGGAGCAGACCCAATGCAACAGTGGCAGGGGGACTGCTTATGGGCTGGGGCAGCCTTGTGTCTGGCACGTCAGTCTCACTGCTTAAACCCTCTCTCAAGAATCTTTTCTTGGGGGGCACCTGGGCGGCTCAGTCAGTTAAGTGTGTGCCTTCGGCTCATGATCCTGGGGTCCCGGATGGAGCCCCGCATTGGGCTCCCTGCTTCTCCCTCTCCCCCTGCTTGTTCTCTCCCTTCCTCCCTCTCTCTCTTTCTCTCTCTCTGTCAAATAAATAAATAAAATTTTTTCAAAAAAAAATTTTTTTTTAAAAAGAAAAACTTTTTTTTTTAAAGTAAGCTCTATACCCAACATGGTGCTTGACCTCACAACCCTGACATCGAGAGTCACAAGCTTCACCACTGAACCAGCCAGGCGCCCCCTTTCTCAAAAATCTTTAATGGAGATTCCAAACTGAATTGAATCCCCTGGAGATTTATTCTTAGAGCGACTCAGACTTCAGGGTGTTCCCCTCAAACTTCCTCAATGTCTTAAGAATCACCTATACAAGTCCCGAGGCAAACAACCCACATCTGCAGACCCCACCTGAAACCTTTACAAGCCAAACTCTGAAGAACCAACGGGTTTCTAGCACCTGCTGGGAACGCAGGGCTCCTGACTTCAGCTGCTCATGGAGAAACAGTCGCAGCTTGCTAGAAAATGTTGGTACAGGAAGCTGGCCACTATCTAGCACTTCAACCTGCTCAACAAACATCAGGGCAAGGGAAAGGAGGAGGAGTGAAGGCAACATACACATTTGTTTATAAAATAACTTTTTTTTAAGATTTTTTTTTTTTTTTTGACAGTGAGAGAGGGAACACAAGCAGGGGGAGCGGGAGAGGGAGAAGCAGGCTTCCCGCTGAGCAAGGAGTCCAATGCGGGGCTGGAGCCCAATGCGGGGCTCGATCCCAGGACCCTGGGATCATGACCTGAGCCGAAGGCAGATGCTTAATGACTGAGCCACCCAGCGCCCCAAAATAACTTTTTTAGAAGTAATCTCTACACCCAACGTGGGGCTGGAACTCACAACCCTGAGATCAAGAGTCACATGTTCCACTGACTGAGCCAGCCAGACACCCCTATCAAATCATCTTTATGTGTTCTAGAACAACACAATTTCCAATGGCATAGATCTATTTTTATATAATATAGGATTGTTAGAGTGATATTCCTCTGACTTTACAAGTAATATAACCTTATTGAGGTTCTATTAATAAAATAGTCAAAACAATCCATAAAGTGGGGATTTTTCATTTGACAAACTGGTGAGGAAGCAGATATACCTAACTACGAATTAAAGACAGTGGTATAGGGGCACCTGGGCAGCTCAGTCAGTTCAGTGTCTGCCTTCGGCTCAGGTCATGATCCCGGGTCCTGGGATCAAGCCCCCATTGGGCTCCCTGCTCAGTGGGGAGTCTGCTTCTCCCTCTCCTTTTGCCCCTCCCCCTGCTTGTGCTCACACTCTTTCTCTCTCAAATGAATAAATAAAATCTTTAAAAAAAATAAAAGCTTAAAAAAAAGACAATGGCATTTTGGGGGGCACCTGGGTGGCTCAGTCGGTTAAGCACCCAACTCAGGTTGTGATCTCAGGGTCGTGAGATTGAGCCCCACATCGGACTCCATGCTGGGCATGGAAACTGCTTAAGATTCTTTCTCTCTCCCTCTCTCTCTGCCCTTCCCCACCACCACCCCCTGGGCATGCTCTCTCTCTCTCTCTCTCTCTCTCTCAAAAATACATACATACATACATACAATGGTATTTTTGAATCTCTGGGTATGTAAGGAATGTTTTTGTGATTCATGATAGCCAGTGACGTACAGCAAATGGATGTCTCTTCTCATATACTATTTGTCACCAGAGAGGAAGCCAACATGTTCTGTTGTCATCGTGCAAGGTGATGTAAGTACCTCCTATTTCTGACTCCTCAGACATTTCTTCAGGTCTCACTTTTTCCTTCTCCTTTCCCCTTCTTGTCTAATGCTAGATTCACAGACAACTAACACCTAAAGAATCTGGTCATCTCAAGTTGAGAATGGACTCAGTCGTCTATTACTGCATTAAAAAAAAAAAACCCAAACCCTAAAATTAGTAGCCTACAATAATGATTTCTTATTTCTCGAAATGTTGTGGTTCACTAGTCAGTTCTTTGGGTCTCATCTGGGCTCACTCATGCTGCTGTATCCATCCAGTGGGTGAGCTAGAGCTGGAGGGCCCAAGATGACCCCATTCCTATATCTGAGGCCTTGAACAGACAGGAAGACTGGGACTTCTCTTTCTCCGTGGGGTCCTTTATCATTTACTGGTCTATCTCAGCTTCCTTGGATGGCAAGTCTCAAGAGAGTGAAGGCAAAAGCTGCGTAGGTTTCAGAAAACTCACACAATGTCATTTCCACAATATTCTATTGCTTTAAGCAAATCCTAAGGCCAGATTTATTGCAAGAGGCAATGATACCAAGGTCGTAAATTTAGGGAGGTGTGATTCACCAGGGGCACTTTATAGCAATCTAACATAGGGGTGTGTGTGTGTGTGTGTGTGTGTGTGTGTGTGTGTGTGTGTGTGTGTAAATACCTTTGGACTTCATTTGAGGCATGCTTGCCAATGCACTTAAACCCCTGCAAGGTCAATCCGTCAACAGTTTTGTTTTGTGGAACAAACACAAGGAACAAAGTAATAGGCTTGGAATATACATTACATTTATCTTGCAATTTCTGGCAAAAAGAATGCTTTCAGATCCATTAAAAAATTTCTTCCAAATCCATCCTGTGAACTAGGTAAAGTGCATATCCCCATGATATAATAGGATATACATTTGGTATTTGATCCCAGTTCCTGGCTCAGAGCTTCCAAAACATTTGAGATTTCCTGAGTATGAGAAGTGTCTTTTGTTTTTCATGATGAACCCATTTACATCACACGTGGCCAACTTAGGGTAAAGTTCCTAGAAAGCTTCAAGATAAGGCTGGTCACCAGAAAGACCAAGTGATAAGAGGGTTGAAAGTTTCAGCCCGGGGGTGTGCCTGGGTGGCTCAGTTGTTAAGTGTCTGCCTTCAGGTCAGGTCATGGTTCCAGGGTCCTGGGATGAAGCTCCACATCGGGCTCCCTGCTCAGCGGGAAGCCTGCTTCTCCCTCTCCCACTCACCCTGCTTGTGTTCCCTCTCTTGCTGTGTCTCTCTTGTCAAATAAATAAATAAAATCTTTAAAAAAGAAAAAAAGAAAGTTTCAGCCCTACCCCTGACCTCCTTGGAGGGAAGGATTGCTGAAGATTGAGCTCTTGAAGATAGAAAGTCTTGAATACAATTTGAACTTCCAAGCTGGTGAAGCATCAAGGTGCTGGGAGGGTGGTGTGACCAGAGAGAGTATGGAAGCTCTGTGCACCCCACTACCCGAACCTTGCCCTATGCCTCACTTCTGTTTGGCTGCTCCTGAGTTGTATCCTTAATAATAAATCAGTAAAATGCCCTCCTGAGTTCTCCGAGCCATTCTAGCAAATTATTGAACCTGAGAAGGGGGTTGTAGCAACCCCTGCTTTATGGTCAGTCACTCAGAAGCATGGGTGATGTCTCTAAGACTTGCAACTGGTCCTAAAGCCGGAAGGGGGGCAGTTTTGTTGGGTCTGCGCTAATCCCAGGTAGTTAGCGTCTGAACTGAAGTGAATTGATGAACACCCAGTGGGTGTCCTGAGAATCAGAGAGTTGGTTGTTGGCCTTGGAAAACACTCCAGAGGTCCCATTTTTGCAGTAGGTAGGAGAGCTAGGACATAATCTTTTGACCCAGCATATACTTTTTTCCACTTTGGTTCCTCCTCTTTAAAAATAAAACATTATTTTGGGGCTCCTGGGTGGTGCAGTAGGTTGAGTGTCCAACTCTTGGTTTCAGCTCAGGTTGTGATTTCACGGTCGTGAGACTGAGCCCTGCATCAGACTCCGTGCTCATGGCAGAGTCTGCCTGAGACTCTCTCTCCCTCTCCCTCTGCTCCTCTCCCCCTCAAATAAATAAATATATCTTTAAAAAAATTATTGGGGCACCTGGGTGGCTCAGTCGGTTAAGCAACTGCCTTCGGCTGAGGTCATGATCCCAGGGTCCTGGGATCGAGCACCACATCAGGCTCCCTGTTCAGTGGGCAGTCTGCTTCTCTCTCTCCTGCTCCCCCTGCTTGTGCTCGCTCACTCTCTGTCAAATAAATAAATAAAATCTTAAAAAAACTAACATTATTTCATAAGTCATAAGACATTACCCAATGCCCTCTCCCTATATGTAAAAGAACTAGAGACCATTAAACCTAAGACCGAAAGAGAAAAAACGAAGAACAAAAGTTCTCATGATAGCCACAACAATAGGCAGACTCTCCTGTTGCAGCAAAAAATTCTGGAAGGAATCAAAACTCTTATAACCCAATCCAAAGTTTCAAGGAGAAAATTGAGTTGACAGTCATATATTTATATACATGCACATATAGCACCACTAGAAACGAGGCATCTAAACTGTCTGAAAACAAACTGAATATCATGACAGCAAACGTATCTGCTAATAGTTCCTGGCAAGCGTTAAAATCAATTTAGAGCAGATAGTGGTGCTGGATGTGTCCAGAAGGTGAGTTATGCTGAGAAATATAAAACAACAACAAAATGCTTCCTATAACATTTTCAGTGGGACAAGGTCTGAAAAATCAATCAGTATCTTCTAAAAAGTACAAATAGGCAGTTCTGTAATGACAAGCTACAATTAGAATATCGTGTTAAGTTCTAAATGCAATTTGGGAGCCCCTGTCACTTGCAGCACCTTGGACAGAGGATTAGCTGGTTTCCATTAGCTTCAGCAGCCTTCTGGGGCTCTTGTTTAGTATTATAGCTCAGATCCTACATGGGCCATGAACATGCTCCTTCACTTCTTCATTTTGGAGAAAAACCGTTTATTCTCCTACATCATTTTGCTCAACTCCATAAAATTATGATTTTTTAAAAAAATGTAAATGTGGGGCGCCTGGGTGGCTCAGTTGTTAAGCATCTGCCTTCGGCTCAGGTCATGATCCCAGGGTCCTGGGATGGAGCCCCGCATCGGGCTCCCGGCTCTGCGGGAAGCCTGCTTCTCCCTCTCCCACTCCCCCTGCCTGTGTTCCCTCTCTCGCTGTGTCTCTGTCAAAAAATAAATAAAATCTTTTAAAAAATGTAAATGTGTAATCCAGGGAAAAAAGGTACAAATATTTTCATATTTAATGCACTAGTTAACCAGTCTGCTAACACAGTCTTTCTCGCTACAGATATCCTGTGCTACTCTAACACGATAGCCGGACTTCCCTCATCCCCTGCTTCAGACTGGTCACTGCTAATCAGTCTTCTACAAACTCACCTCCCATAGCCATAATGGAAGAAAAAGCTTGCTTGTTCTTATTTCCCTTGAGCCATCCTTACACTTTCCCACTTCTTTAGTCACATTCCAGATCCAAACCACCTTCCTTTGGTAGCAGTCATCATTGGATGCCTACCCATGAACCACTTCCCTTTTCCTCCATGCCGGCAGAGCTCTATTTTTTTGTTTCTGTGTCCACTATCCCTCCATTATTGGACTATATTTTGGTTGATCTAAGCCAGTGGTTCTCACACTTTTATATTTTGGTTGATCTAAGCCAGTGGTCTCAGGATCTCTTGACACTCTTTTTTTTTTTAAGATTTTATTTATTTATTTGAGAGAGAGACAAAGAGAGAGCATGCACGGGTTGGGGAGGGAGGGGCAGAGGGAGGGGGAGAAGCAGACTCCCCACTGAGCAGGGATCCTGGTGCGGGGCTTGATCCCAGGACCCTGAGATCATGACCTGAGCTGAAGGCAGACCCTTAACTGACTGAGCCACCCAGGCACCCCACTTGATACTGTTAAAAATGGTTGAGAACCTCAAAGAACTTTTGTGTTATATGTCGCTGCTTACCATATTAGAAATTAAAACCAGAAAATTATTTATTGATTGATTTATATTAATATAATAATATGCCCAGTATGTGAATTTAATAAATATGCCCAGTATGTGAATTTAAATAACAACTTAATGAAACAATAACTATATTTTCCAAAATGAACTACTTAGTTAAAAGAGTGGCACTGTTTCACATTTTTGCAAATCTCTCTAATGTCTGACTTAAAAGAAGACAGAATCTCATATTTGCATCTGAATTTAATTCATTCCCATCCCATCTCATGTAGCCTCTAAAGGACTCCACGGCCCACTCCTGAGAGAATGAAAAGGAAAAGGAAAATATAAACAATGAAAACAGTTTAAAACTACCAAAAAGGATCTCCCAGGCTTCCCAGACCACCTGTTAGGTTTAAACAAATCATGCAGGTCCCTTAGGGGTGAGCACGTGACCCAGTTCACCTGAATGAGGCATCTGATTCAGTTCTCAATGACACACGAAGGGACCTCTTCTAGAGAGCTTATGGGAAAGGCTTCTTTCCTCTTTAAAGGGAAAGAGGTATTTATCAGAAGAGATTGGTTTAAGAATAGAAACCACTAGGGGCGCCTGGATGGCTCAGTTGGTTAAGTGTCTGCCTTCAGCTCAGATCATGATCCCAGGGTCCTGGGATAGAGTCCGACTTCCTGCTTGCTGGGGAGTCTGCTTAAGATTCTTTCTCTCCCTCTCCCCCTCCCTCCACCCCCCCAATGCTCCCTCTCTTAAAATATAATAAAATAAAATGGGGTTTATAATAGCATCTATGTCAATGGGTTATTGAGAGGAATAAATGAGGCAAAATCTGTCAAGTGCTTAGAACAGAGCTGGGCACATACTAAGAGCAAATAAGCATTTGTAATCAACATTGGCATCATCAGTATCATTTCCTTGGCTCCAGTAAGCATTTAAGTTTACCATCCCTGGCTCAGATTCTCAAACTTCAATGCATATTAGAAGCACATACTGTTTAGCTTTAAATGCAATTTATCAGATCCCAACCCAGTCTTGTTCAGTAGCTTCAATTTGGGGACCAAGGGATGTGCATTTTTACAAGCAGCCAGATGGTCAAACATTTTTTTGATATTGTACCCCATCAGTAAACATTTCAATAAAGCACCCTCAACATAACATTTACTTATTTTTATGCAATTAATTACATCAATCACAAAACCAATATATTACTTGCATTATAAATTGTACAAAAACATTTTGGAAGGACAAAATAATGGTAAGATAATTTTAAAAATAACTCTATTAGTCACAAAATCAAGACTTTTTATTCTTACTAAAAATATTGTCAGTACTAACTTTGTAGTGAGAGCAAAATGACTAATTTTAAAGGACCATAGTCCTTTAAAATTTTTTTAAATCTTGTTTTGACCCTGTGTGAGACAGCAATTCATAAAAACACTTCTAAGTTCAGGTTATTGTGGCACTTGATTTTAATGGCTATCAAAACCAAAAATATATTTCATAAAGATTTGATATATAATAAACACTTAGTGCAAAGTTTATCAATAATGATAAGGGATAGAAATCCTTATTTAAAATAGTCCTCATAATTTTCTATATCTGGCCCAATTTTTGTCAGATCTGATTAGATCATCATTTTTATCTTGTAAAGTAGCTTTCTATGTGTCTGTCATTGTAGGTCATTTCCTTGTTGTTAGCTTGTGTCCACAATGTTAGTGTTATCTTCAATCTGTGATTTCTCAATTTTTTGGTCTTGGAACCTCTTTCTACATTAAAAATTATAGACCTCAAAGAGATGTTTTTTGGTGTGGTTATATATCTATTGATATTTATCACACTGGAAACTAAAACAGAGAAAAATTTAAAAAGAATTCCTAAGCACACATTCCATTTGTAGCAGAATGATGACGTCATTCATGTCATGGAGCCTCTACAAACCTCACTGCATACTCAGGAGAGTTTGAGAGTGGAAACAGGGCCATAACATCTCAGTGCTATGTATCTGGGGCTCACAGATCTCCTGTGGGTCCCCAGACCACACTTTGAGAATCCCTGCTCTGCGGAGGGATTGTGTAGGGATCTTTTCTAGCACCTACACTTTTTTTTAAAGTAGGCTCCATGCCCAATGTGGGGCTTGAACTCACGACCCAGAGATCAAGTATTGCATGCTCCACCAACTGAGTCAGCCAGGCGCCTCTCTTGGGGGAATCTTTTTAAAGCCATAGATTAATTTTGTTAGGGTTGGTTTCGTTAAACTAGATAATACAACCTATAAATCTAGTAATTAGGCTTGTGTAATCTGCAATTGGCTCATTATTCTAAAGTGTGATGATGCCTCCCTGTCAGGAACTCCAAGTCTTTCCTTTTTTTTAAGATTTTATTTACTTATTTGACAGAGAGAGACACAGCGAGAGAGGGAACACAAGCAGGGGGAGTGGAAGAGGGAGAAGCAGGTTTCCCGCGGAGCAGGGAACCCGATGCGGGGCTCGATCCCAGGATCCTGGGACCATGACCTGAGCCGAAGGCAGACGCTTAACGACTGAGCCACCCAGGCACCCCACTCCAAGTCTTTCCTAAGAATAACATATTTGACACCGAATGACTGATGTATGAATGACAGGTGCCAGAGTAAAAAATCTACATACTAACTACTAATTGAGCTTAATTTGACATTTACACAAAAGTAAACATAAATACATGATATACTACTTATTCCAACATCCCAAGTACCCTACACTCCACTTTAGACCACTAGGTGCAGTTAGTGCACAGGGTACTGCCTAAGAGAACAGCCCAGGAGGGGCCGCTAGGGTAAGTTGAATTGGGTCCCCTGAAAAGATATTCTGAAGTCTGAACATACCCACTCTTCACCACCATACCTGTGAATGTGACCTTACTTGGAAACAGTTCTTTGGAGATGTCATCAAGTTAAGATGGGGTCATACTGGACTAGCATGGCTCTGAATCCAATGACCGGTGTCCTTATAAGAAGAGAGAAATCTTTGGATACAGAGATACAGAAGACACAGAGACAGAGGGGAGGAGGCCACGTGACCTCGGAGGCAGGGGTCGAGGTAGTGCATCTACAAGGCAAGGAATGCCAAGGGTGGGCCAGCCACCAGAAGCTAGGAAGAAACAAGGAAGGATTCTTCCCTAGCACCTATACAGGGAGCATGGCCCTACCAACGCCTGGATTTCCGACTTCTAGCCTCCAGCCCTGTGAGGGAATACATTTCTGTTCATTTGTTGTTTTAAAGTAAGCTACGCCCAATGTGGGGCTTGACGCCACAACCCTGAGGTCAAGAGTGGCATGCTCTTCCGACTGAGCCAGCCGGGCGCCCCACTATTTCTGTTGGTTTAAGCCAGTTTGTTTGAGCTACAGCCGCAGCAGGGAACTAATAAAGGGCCCCATGTCTGGAGAGGTCTTTTGGGTCTTTGAGAAAAAGATCGGAGGGCAGGGCCGGGAAAGACAAATTCAGGCGCTGTGGCTCAGTTTTGTCTTTCAACAATCTACTAGCACAACTCTTAATTCTGGGTCACATTCTTTTTTTTCTTTTTTTAAGATTTTATTTATTTAATTGACAGAGAGAGAGACAGCGAGAGAGGGAACACAAGCAGGGGGAGGGTCAGAGGGAGAAGCAGACTCCCTGCTGAGCAGGGAGCCCGATGCGGGGCTCGATCCCAGGACTCCGGGATCATGACCTGAGCCTAAGGCAGTCGCTTAACCAACTGAGCCACCCAGGCGCCTCTATCTGTCCACTCTTTGACAATCAAAGCAAAAATCTGTTTTTTAAATCTATTCTTTATTGTGTATTTCAGTATGTTGGTTTGACTCTGCAACTCTGAGGCTTTAGTAAATATTTGTTTTCTAACCAGTGTAGGAGATGGGGAAGGTCTTCTAAAGGATACATATCATACAAAGATATTTCTGCATCTTAGGGAGAGTCCATAAAAGAGAATATCCTCTTTTATGCTGGATGTGTTGACTTAATTTTTTGTTTGTGTGTTGACTTAATGTATCTTATCCATAAATTTGAATAGAAGCACTCTGCAACTGATAAGAAATTTTAATTACTTTTTTTTTTTTTTGCTTAGGGTATTTCAAAACCACCAAAGTGTTCAGATGACTTCATTGTTTAGAATACATCACATCTAAGTGTCATTTGTTTGAATGAAAAAAAGCATTTAAACATATTTCGTCAATATGATAGCCCAAAACAGAGACCCTATTTTTATATGGGAGATTTGAAGATATTAAATTATTTGTTCAAAGCAGGTTTTTAACACTGTATGTTAACTATACTGGAATTAAAATTAAAACAAACAAACAGGTTTTTAAGAAAAAGTGCCCAATCTCTGATGATCCGTGTGCGTGTGAAGTTAAGCTTAAGCATTTTATCAAAAAAAGTAAGTGAATTCAGATGAGTTCCTGTAAATGGTTGTAAGCTGACAGCCAGGAGATGGAGAGTCCCATGCTCCCTTGACTGAGCCAGCCACGTGCCCCTGGGATCTCTTATTAATTAATTTCCCTGAGTTCTTCATAAATTGATATGGAATTTTGATGGTTATACTATCTCTACTAGTAACATGCTCCATAAACGTGCCTGTGTTATAAAGTAGTACTTCTGTTTTTTTATCCCTAAACGAACCCTTTCAATTTACAAGATTTTTCTCATTCTAATACTGTCATTGAAATAATTATGAGGGGTGCTGTGTGGCTCAGTTTGTACAGCATCTAACTCTTGATCTCATGGTTGTGAGTTCAAGCCCCACACTGGGCGTGGAGCCTACTTAAAAAAACAGAAAAAGAAAGAATTATGAAATGATGTACTTAAGCAAAAAGAAAAGCAGATGCAAAGAAGAAATAATAGCAAGCTCAGATTGAAAAAATATGAATTGTCTTCTATTGAAATAATTATATATAGAGAGAAAATAAAAATGATCTCTTGAATTTTGACATACCCTATAGTGGTCTTTGATTTGAAATAGAAGTTTTTATAATTCTTAGAGGCATATATATTTTATAATATATAATACATATGTATATGTAGGCATATATAATAAATAATGCATATATACATATATAATTCTTAGAGGCATAAAACATTTTAACCAGGAATGAGGTTTAGCTTATTATTCATTCATGAAAGAACCCTACAAATTGAGAATATTTCAATAAATGATGTTAAAAGATAAACTGAGGTACATGAAGATTTTGAAGAGTTTATATGAGCCAGTATCAATTTGATTGGGCAGTGCCAAATGAAGAATGGTTAAGAGCACTGCACTGAGGGCGCCTGGGTGGCTCAGTTGGTTAAGCGACTGCCTTCGGCTCAGGTCATGATCCTGGAGTCCCGGGATTGAGTCCCACATTGGGCTCCCTGCTCAGCAGGGAATCTGCTTCTCCCTATGACCCTCTTCCCTCTCATGCTCTCTGTCTCTCATTCTCTCTCTCTCAAATAAATAAATAAAATCTTTAAAAAAAAAAAGAGCACTGCATTGAAAGGAGAAAAGCTTTTTTTTTTTAATTAAAGATTTTATTTATTTATTTGAGAGAGAGTACGAGCAAGTGAGCAAGAGAGAAAGAGAACACAAGCAGGGGGAGTGGGAGAGGGAGAAGCAGACTCCCCACTGAGCAGAGAGCTCGATGTGGGGCTTGATCCCTGGACTCCAGGATCATGACCTGAGCCAAAGGCAGATGCCCAACCAACGGTGTCACCCAGGCGCCCCATGAAAGGGAAAGGCTTTTATAGAGCATGCTAAAGCAAAGCAAGGAAATTATTTGATTGGCTATAGCTTAGAGTAGCCTTATTTGGGAAAAACTACTTGGATTTGTGATTAGTTGTTCTTAGGTGTTGATTTCTTAACCCTGAGGCTTTTACAGGGCTTGACTCTGGCTTAAGCTTCCATTTGCTTATGTAGGTTATCAAGATGTTAGAACCACCTCAGTCTAATGGGCTCCGTGTTTAACTACTTTAATGATGGTAATATTACATAAAATATCTGAAAATCATCTGCTCTTCTTTAACTGAAGAAGCATTTAGCTAACAGTTTGGGGTAAATGTTGTGAACATCTAAAAATTACAATGACTATAAAAATTGTGGCTACAAAAATACTATGTCACCAAAGGTAGGTCACTCCATGGTGGTTTCAATTTGCCTTTCCCTGATGATTATTAGTGAGGTTGAGCATCTTTATAGCAGCATTATTTACAGCAGCCAAGATATGGAAGCAACCTAAGTGTCCATTGATAGATGAACAGATAAGGAAGACCTGGTATTCATATGATTTCACTCATGAACTTAAGAAACAAAACAAACAAGCAAAAAAAAAAAAAAAAAAAAAACCAGAGAGAGATGAACCAAGGATCAGACTCTTAACTATGGCGAACAAACTAATGGTTACCAAAGGGGAGATGGATGGAAGGAATGGGTGAAATAGGTGATGGGAAATAAAGAGGACACTTATTAAGATGAGAGAAAAAAAACAGGGAGTCTTGTGTTGATGGAAACGTCCTGCATTTGACTGTATCGATGTCAAGATCCTGATCATGATATTATAAGTATAACAGGTAAAGGGAGTATGGATCTCTCTGTATTATTTCACAGCAACATGTAAATTTATAATTAGCTCAAAATAAAAAGTTTAATTTAAAATTAGGGGTGCCTGGGTAGCTCAGTCAGTTAAGCGTCTGCCTTCAGCTCAGGTCATGATCCCAGGGTCCTGGGATCGAGCCCCACATCAGGCTCCCTGCTCAGCGGGAAGCCTGCTTCTCCCTCTGCCTGCTGCTCCCCCTGCTTGTGTTCCCGCTCTCATTGTCTCTCTCTGTCAAATAAATAATAAATAAAATCTTAAAAAAAAGAGAGAGAGAGATAGGTGGGTCACCCCTTGATTTTTGGCAAGCTGTGATGTAATAGGACCATATTCTACAAAGAGTTCTGATTTAAGAAGCTGAGTGAAGACCAATATTATTCAGATGAGGGAATACATGAGGAATTACTTAAAGAACATGGCATAAGAGTGTTTTCGTAATATGGTGATTAGGGAGGAAGGAATGCAAATTGGTTCATTATACTTTTAGTTCTAATTGTTTATTTAAAGATTTTATTTATTTATTTGAGAGAGAGCAGGAGCAGGGAGGAGAGGGAGAAGCAGACTCCCCGCTGAGCAGGGAGCCTGATATGGGTCTCGATCCCAGTACTGGGATCATGACCTAAGCCCAAGACAGATGCTTAAGCAACTGAGCCACCCATGTCAGGCTTCCCACTCAGCAGGGAGTCTGCTAGAGATTCTTTCTCTCCCTCTGCGTGCTCTCTCACTCTCTCAAATAAATAAATAAATCTTTTTTAAAAATTAAATTTTAAAATTTGAGATTGTTGTAGATTTACATTCAGTTGTAAGAAATAATACAGAGAGATGGTATGTACCCTTTACTCAGTTTCTGCAATGGTAACATCTTGCAGGACTATAGTACAGTATCACAGCAAGGATATTGCCTGATAGAGTCAAGACACAGAGCATTTCCATCACCTCAAAGGCGCGGCATGCAGCCATGTTGTAGCCACACCCATTTTTCTCAAGACCGTCGCCTCCTTCTTAATCCCTGGCAACTATTAATCTGCTCTTCGTTTCTGTTTTGCCATTTCAAAATTATAGAAAAGATGGGGTGCCTGGGTGGCTCAGACAGTTAAGTGTCTCCCTTCGGCTCAGGTCGTGATCCCAGGGTCCTGGGATCCAGCCCCGCATCAGGCTCCCTGCTCAGCGGGGAGCCTGCTTCTCCCTCTCCCTCTTCCTGCTGCTCCCCCTGCTTGTACACTCTCTCTGTCAAAAATAGATAAAATCTTAAAAAAAAAAGATTATAGAAAAGAATCATATACTATATAACCTTTTGGGATTTTTTTTTTCATACAGCATAATTCTCTGGCATTTCATCCAGGTGAGATGTGAACAATCTTCTTATTTTTTTTGGTGAACAATCTTACTTAATTTAAATTTCCTTATCGAAAGGCCTATCAATACTCAGTTCCTCAAATACCCTTTTAACTAGCCTTATCATTCTGTTTGCTCCCTCCCTGATGAGTGGACAAAAACCTTTTCCCTGTGTTCAGACACATTACTTTTTTTTAAAGATTTTATTTATTTATTTGAGAGACAGAGAGAAAGAGAGTGAGCACAAGCAGGGAGAGCAGCAGAGGGAGAGGGAGAAGCAGACTCTCTGCTGAGCAGGGAGCCTGATGTGGGACTCAATCCCAGGACCCTGAGATCATGACCTGAGCCAAAGGCAGACGCTTAACCGACTGAGCCACCCAGGTGCCCCTTTTCCCTATGTTGGTTCTCTATTTGTAGGAGTCATATATATGTCATAAATAAATATATACATTGTTTAAGTATAGTTGATGCACAATGTTACATTAGTTTCAGGTGTACTGCATAGTGATTGGACAAGTCTACACATTATGCTGTGCTGTAGCTACCAGCTGTCAACAGCTGGTTGGTGTTCCCCATGCGGTACCTTTCATCCCCATAACTCATTCATTCCATAACTGGAAGCCTGTACCTCTCACTCCCCTTCGCCCATTTTGCCCATCCCCTCCCTGCCCCTCCCCTCTGGCAACCACCAGTTTGTTCTCTGTATTTATTTCTGCAAGAGTCAGATTTTTGACTTTTTGAAAATAATACTTTGATGTAATTACATATCCAGTGCCTGCTCCCTAGAGAGAGTTTCCAGTTGGCTCAATGTTTTTTACTTAGAAAACTTGTATCTAGTAGAAAAGATTAGATCACCTTTTCTCTCCTACAGCCAGAATAAAAATGTAATTTGCTTTGAGTTTCAAAGTTATGATAAGAAATATGTTCTCTCTCCAGTGACAGGTTATTTCTGTGAGATTTGGGGGTGAGTTAAGAAGAAAGAAATTTTTAAATAGCATTTTTATCCTATGCCACTGGCTCACTTTTTACTTTTTAAGCAATGATTCCAACAGCATATCAGTGTACAGATTTACAATTAATTGGTCAAAAAACACCCATGTGTATTTCAGACTTCAATTTTTTGCTTCTAGTGAGAAGCAATAGTTTATGATAGAGATCATCACTTAATAGAAAAGGTATGTTTTCTCAGATGAGAAGATTAGAAGCCACTTAGTCCACTCCACTGTTTTGGAGCAGGACTAAAATAATCGTTTTTTAAAAAACCAAACGAGCAACAACAGAAGTTTATTATGGGAAACCTCAAAATACACATGAATAGAAAGAATGGGATAACAAGCCTCTATGTAACTGTCATTTAAATTCAATATATATATATATACGTATATATATATGTATTTTTTTTTTTGACAGAGAGAGAGCGAGAGAGCGCATGCTCAAGTTGGTGGTGAGGGACAGAGAGAGGGAGAGAGAGAATCCTAAGCAGGGTGAATAAAATCAGTATTAGTAATATTTGGCTAACTTTGTTTCATACATACCCATCATTTCCTCCAACTCAGTAAATCCCAGACATCATATAATTTCATCCATAAATACTTCAGTATGTATCTATAAAAGATAAGACACTTTTTAACATAACAGTCCCATTATCACACTAAAAAAATCGTAACAGTTCCTTAACATAATCTAATACCCAGTCAGTATTCAAATGTTCTCCAATGTCTCAAGCATCTTTTTTTTTAAGGGGCAGAGGGAGAGAGAGAATAGCAAGCAGGCTCCGCACCCAGCATGGAGCCTTACGCCAGGCTCAATCTCACTAGCCTGAGATCATGACCTGAGCCAAAATCAAGAGTTGGACACTTAACTGACTGAGCCACCCAGGCACCCCTCTCAAGCATCTTTTTACAAGTGATTTGAAACAGGATCTAAACATGATCTGTTGTGTATATTTGATTTTTTCTTTTTTTAAAATACCATTTATTTTTGAACAGCTTTATTAAGGTAAAGTTGACATACAAGTACATGTTCAAGTGTACAATTAGATAATTTTTGACATATTATTCACCTGAGAAATTATCACCACAATCAAGATCGCCATCACCCTGAGTTTCCTCATGCCCCCTTGGTAATCCTGCCCTTCCAATGTCCCCACAGACGCCCATCCCCAAGCAACCACTGATCTACTTCCCATAGATTCGTCTGCATTTTCTAAAACTTCTTAAAAATGGAATCATGCAGGGGTGCCTGGGTGGCTCAGTCGAGCATCTGACTTGATTTTAGCTCAGGTAGTGATCTCATGATCTTGAGCTTGAGGCCCGCGTCAGGCTTTGCACTCAGCGCAGAATCTGCTTGAGACTCTCTCTCCCTCTGCCTCCCCACCCTGCTCTCTTGCTCTCTCTCAAATAAATAGACAAATCTTTTTAAAAAATAGAATCATATGTGTTCTTTTTAGGTGTGGTTTCATTCCCTCAGCATAATTATTTTGAGACTCATAATGTTGTCGTATGTATCAATAGTTCATTCCTTTTTGTTGCCTAGTAGCATTGCATTGCATGGACATGTCACAATTTGTATATCCATTCACTTGTAGATGGATACTTGGGTTGTTTCCATTTTTTAGCTTTTACAAATAAGGCTGCTATGGACATTTGTGTAAAAGACTTTGTATGTACATGTGCTTTCATTTCTCTTTGGTAAATACATAGGATTTGGATCAGTGGGTCATAGGGTAGGTTCTGTTTAACTTTCAAGTAACTACAAAATTGTTTTCCAGAGTGGCTGTATCTGTTTACAGTCTCTCCAGCAGGAGTATGAGAACTCTGATGCTCTGCATTCTCAGTAACATTTGGTATAGTCGGTCTTTTAACTTTAAATATTCAAATTTTAAACATTCTAACAGGTGACGTCCCTGTTTTCCAACCACATTTCTATTTAAGGCCAGATCGTCTTTGTCATCTTTAAACAAACAACACATTGCAACAGACTGAATGCAAAAGCAAATATGAGAATCTATCTTCTATTAGATCAGACATCAGAGACTTGCCAAAATGTAAAAGTGTCATCCTTCTCACTTTTTTTTTTTGTCTTGGAAAATAGAGTTGTTTCTATAAAAATATAATATAAATGGGCTTACTATTCTTTTCTAAATTAAGATAAAATTCCTCTCCCCGGGGTGGATGCTTTCTCCATGTGGCAGGGCTGTAACTGTTCATAGCTCTCTGGAACGCCAGGGGACCAGGAGCAGCTTAGAGTTTTAACTTTCATTTTACAAAGAACAACATGTTTGGGGTGCCGGCTGGCTCCGTTGGTTAAGCGTCTGCCTTTGGCTCAAGTCATGGTCTCAGGGTCCTGGATCGAGCCCTGTGTCAAGCTCCCTGCACAGTGGGGGTCTGCCTCTCCCTCTCCCCCCTGCTCCTGCTCTAACAAATAAACAAAATCTTGAAAAACAAACAAAAAAACAAAGAACACATGTTTAAATATTTCAACAGGCAAGTTATAACTAGCACCTTCTTTTTTTTATGATTTTATTTATTTGACAGAGACAGCAAGAGAGGGAACACAAGCAGGGGGAGTGGGAGAGGGAGAAGCAGGCTTCCCGCGGAGCAAGGAGCCCGATGCGGGGCTTGATCCCAGGACCCTGGAATCATGACCTGAGCTGAATGCAGATGCTTAACTGACTGAGCCACCCAGGCACCCCGTACCTTACTTCTTATTCTTCTAGAACACTGAAAATCTTGCCCAGCCCTTCAGGAGGGGGATCCTGAAAGTGGTAAAGAAGTGGGAGAACCCAGTCCTGGAACAGAGTCTCACGCAGACTCCCTGTGATCAGCAGCGCTGAGGTCAGACTCGGAGGCAGCCATCCTCCCGGTGAAGAGGTGAGAAACTCTGCCTCTGAGGCCGAAGCTGACCACGAGGAACGAGTCCACCCCAGACCTAGGCTCAGACCACCTCCTGAAGCCCTTGCTCAGTGTCCATATCCCTGCCTTGAGGGCAGTGAGCGTCTCAAAGACCACGCGAAAGAAGGTAAAAAAATGGAAACTTGTCTAGGAGAATCCAGGCATGAAGTAGGAAAACCTGAAATCAGTGAAAACACAGAAGGAGCAAACAAAATAGAGAAACACAATGTTCCACTGAACAGCCTTAAGATGATGTTTGAGGAGAGTGAACCAACTCCAATCAAGCAGATTCTTCCACCTGCCCTTCCACCGCAGGGCAGGTGGAAGGAGGCTCTCTGGAAACAGCTCTTCTCCAGATGATGTGGAGATAGGCCCAGGTCAGTTGTCTCTTCCACATTCAACGCAGAGAAAAGCAAGAGCGGGTGAAATCTGGACTTACAACACCTGTCAGAAACCTCCATCAAGGATTGAATGGCCAAGCACCAGGCAGCTGTGTCCAAGCAGAGCAGTTCTGCCAACTCTACAAATGACTTGAGAGCCAACGGTGGTGAAATCAAAACTCATAAATTGGAACAAAAGGAGAACGTGCCCCCAGATCCTGAGGTCTGGCATCTCCCATCAGGTTGGAGAAAAGGTGTCTGCCACTGAGAACAGCCTGGCAGTCCGTTCTGCCCCTGCTGAGGATGACTCTGTAATTCCCAGGTCAAAAGTGAGGTCCAGCGGCCCGTCCATCCCAAGCCACTGAATCCAGATGCCAGAGCCTCCAGCCTCTCTGAGAGCTCTCCTCCCAAAGCAGTGAAGAAGTTTCAGGCACCTGCAAGAGAGACTTGTGTGCAAGGTCAGAAGACAGTCTACCCGATGGAGCGTGTCTTGGCCAACCAGCAGGTGGTCCATGTCAGCTGCTTCCGTTGCCCCCACTGCAACAGCAGACTTAGTCCGGGAGCATATGCATCTTTACATGGGAGAATCTACCGCAAGCCTCACTTCAACCAACTCTTCAAAGCTAAAGGCAACTATGATGGCGGCTTTGGGCATAGACCACACAAGGATCTGTGGGCAAGCAAAACTGAAAAGGAAGGGACTTCAGAGAGGCCAGCCCAGCTTCCAAATGCAGGGGGAGATTCCTCAGAGCCCAGGGCTAGAATATTGCTAAGGTGGGTGTGCTGACAGCAAGTATGGAAGCCAAGGCCTCCTCTCAGCCAGGGAAAGACTAGCCAGCTGAAACCAAGAAGCTGAGGATCGCCTGGTCGCCGCATGCCCCCCCACCCCAAGAACTTGGTAGTTCAGGAGGGACCTTGGGGGAAGGGATCAAAGTCTCCTAGCCTAAGTGACCTGAGGATGGAATCGGCAAGCCTGAAGCTCCCGAGGACGTAGATCTGGATGTGAAAAAGCTAAGACGATCCTCTTCACTGAAAGAAAGAGGCCGCCCATTATCTGTAGCAGCTTCATTTCAAACCACTTCAGTCAAGAGCCCCCAAAATCTTGTCCCCCCTCCCCCATAAGGAAAGGCTGGAGCATGTCAGAGCAGAGTGAGGAGTTTACAGGAGGAATGCCAGCAGAAAGGAACCAAGTGCAAAACGCCAATACCTCTGAAAAGAATGGTAGTGTGGGAAAAACAACTTGGCAAAAGCAGGAATCCAGAGGAGGGGAGACAGGGAGAAGGGAGATCGTGGTTTTGAGAAGGGGAGTGAGAATCTTCTAGAAAATGGTGCGAACTTAGATGGAGATGACAGAAACCTCAAACAGCGCTCTCCACTAGAACCCAAGTCTGCAAATTGGTCCAGCTTTGCAAAAAATTCACTGCCCAGAGTCAGAAATCCCAGGATGTGGGATTCTGGGAGGCAGTAGTCGTCCAAGAGCTGTCTGTGGAGGAACAGATAAAGAGAGCTTGATACTACGAGGAAGATGAGGAATGACAAACTGCAAAGGGTGTGCGGCACTAAACTGGCGTTCGTGTTAGTGAGCCCCTGACCTCACAGGGATGCGCATCCACAGGCATCAGCATAAACTGTAACGTACGTGGGAGTAATTTTGGAAGAGTTCTTGCTTCAAAACAACCCCATGCTGCAGCTTATGTGAACCAGTTTGAAGTGCTAGAGAGAATATTACTTCAGTCCTCCCCTTTAGCCGCGATGGGATTCACAAGGTGCTTCGAGGTCTTCTGCTGAGGGGGCACTATGCCGGCTCATATAGTCCAGACTCCGCTGTATTCCCAAAAGGCGATACAAAAAGAGAGGATTGGTAGCACATTGTTACACTAAAAACTCAATTATGGAATTAGGGAACATGCAGAAGGGGTTTGTTTAGGGACCTAAACATTATGACTGAATGCACTTTAGTTTGTATATTTTTAAATGAATACCAGTGTATTTCATATTCATCTGTTAAGAGATCAAATATTTAATCTTTAAAACATTTTTTAGGTTAATTTTCTTACGCTGGTATATGTGGGAAATTTATTGCTCTGCATCCCATTGTCTAAACCACCTCCTGAACTGGATTATTGAGATACAACACAACCATTCTTTGGGGGCACTTTCTGAGCACATTTGGTGCTTGGAGAGATCCACTCTGGTGTTTGCCAATGAGTTTGACTACACCCCAGGGGATTGCTTTCTTCTTTGGTGGTATCTGTGCAGCTCATAATTTACTGAAAGCTGCAATATTTTTCAAGATCTTTGTTACTGTTGTTTGCCATGCTGCATGTTAAAGCGAAGTGAGGAGTTTAAAGGAGGAATAACAGAAGAAACTGCCTTAAACCACTTGAGCCCAGACCCCTAAACCCTATATTCCACTTCTGATCTCCCCTTTCTGGGACACTAGGTTTTTTGTTTTATTTATTATCTTATTTTTTTGGCAGACAGTATTCCCAGGGTGCAATTAAACCAATTATAGGCCTTTTTGGGGGGAGATGGTTTTCTAGTAGTTAAGGTTTTGGAACATTATAAACGAGTACATTTGTTGTACATAATTGGGATATTCCAAATTTTGTGTGGGGGAGAGAGGAGGTATTTTAAGCTATAAACTTCTTTGTACTGCATTCTTGAGATTTAGCTCTAATATTTTTTAGAGATGTAAAATATTCTGCTTTCTTACAGTCTTGCTTAGTCTGAAACAGTTTTATTCAATAAAGCTTTTAATTTACATTTGAAAAAATAAAACTCTAAAATTCATGTAAAACAAAATTCACCATTTTAATAATTTCAAATGCACAATTCAGTGGTTTTTATTATATTCACAACACTGTGCAGCTATGGTAACTATTTAATCTAGGAACATTTCTATGCCCAAAGAGAAACCCCATAACTTCCAATTCCCCCTTCCCTATCCCCTGGGAACCACTGATGTACTTTCTGTCCCTGTGGATTTGCCCATTTTGAGCATATTTAAATGGAATCATACAATATGTGGACTTTTGTGTCTGTCTTTTTTTTTTTTTACTTACCATTATGTTTTTGAGGTTCCCCCATGTTGCAGCATGTACTTTATGCCTCTTAATGGCTGAATAGTATTCCATGTATGAATATACAATATTTTGTTTATCCATTCGTCAATTGATAATTTTTGGTTATTATAAGTAGTGCTTCCATTAACATTCATGTACAAGTTTTTTGTTTTTAAGATTTTATTTATTTATTTGAGAGAGAGCATGAGCAGGGACCGGAGCGGCAGAGAGAGAGGGAGAAGCAGATTCCCTGCAGAGCAGGGAGCCGGACTCGGGACTCGATCCCAGGACCCTGGGATCACAACCCAAGCCAAAGCCAGCCACTTAACCAACTGAGGCACCCAGGTGCCCCTCATGTACAAGTTTTTGTGCAGACGTGTTTTCATTTCTCTTGGGTGTATAGCTAGGAGTGGAATTGCTGGGTCCTATGGTAACTCTGATGTTTAACTGTTTGAGGAACTGCCAAATTATTTTCCACAGCAGCTGCACCATTTTACATCCCACCTCCCAGCAATGTATGAGGGTTCCAGTTTTTTCACCTCTGTGCCAACACTTGTAATTATTTTTTAATTCATTTTTAAAAATTATAGACATCTTAGTGGGTGGAAAGTGGTATCACGTTGTAGTTTTATTTTGCATTTCCTGATGGCTGATGATGTTGAGCATTGTTTCACGTGCGTATCGGTTATTTATACTTCTTCTTTGGACAAATGTCTGTTTAAATCTTTTGCCATCTTTTCAAGATTTTATTTTTAAGGGGCGCCTGGGTGGGGCGCCTGGGTGGCTCAGTTGGTTAAGCGACTGCCTTCGGCTCAGGTCATGATCCTGGAGTCCCTGGATCGAGTCCCACATCGGACTCCCTGCTCAGCGGGGAGTCTGCTTCTCCCTCTGACCCTCTTCCCTCTCGGGCTCTCTATCTCTCATTCTCTCTCTCAAATAAATAAATAAAATCTTTAAAAAAATAAAAATCTTTAAAAAAAAAAAAAGGGGGAGCCTGGGTGGCTCAGTTCGATTAACTGTCTACCTTTGGCTCAGGTCATGATCTCAGGATCCTGGAATTAAGCCCCACATCAGGCTCCATGCTCAGCAGGGAGTCTGCTTGAGGATTCTCTCCCCCTCTCCTTCTGCCTTCCTCCTTCCCCGCCACGCAGGCACATGCTCTCTCTAAAATAAATAAATCTTTAAAAAAAGTTTTAAAACTTTGGAGTCCATTTCATTAACTTTTTCTTTTGTTCTTGTGCTTTCAGCAACGTATCTAAGAAACTGTTGCCTAATCCAAGGTAATGAAGATCTACACTTATGCTTTCTTCCAAGAATATTATAGCTTTAACTTACATTTATATCTTTAATACTTTTTGAGTTAATTTCTGTACATGGTGTCATGTAGGGATCCAAATTCATGCTTCTGCATGTGAATATTATATAAAAAAATTATTCTAGGGCTGCCTAGGTGGCTCAGTCAGTTAAGCATCTGACTCTTGATCTCAGTTCAGGTCTTGATCTCAGGGTCATGAGTTCAAGCCCCGCACTGGGCTCCATGCTGGACATGGAGGCTACTTTAAAAAAAAATATTCTAACACTTGTTAAAGATGATAAGAAAAACTCTTTTCAAGAGACAACTGCGGTGGGATTTTGCAATAGGAGAGATTGGGTTCAACTCCAAATAGGATAAGGAAAAGTGGGGATTGATAGCCAAGGAGCAGGGTTGGGGGGGATGTCAGTGAGTGGAAAATGACTAAAGGAAACATCAGGGGAAGGGGTGACTCTGCCTAAAGTGACTTGACAGGATTCTTGCTGAAGTCAGGCCAGCATGATCAGATACCACCCGGGGTTGGGTGGGGGAGGGAAGGGGAATTTGAATATATATTGAGTGTGGGGGTTCTTTCTGATCTGAATGAAAAGATTCTTGCTAACCTGGGCGATGCAGGCCCAAGGATGAACACAGAAAGTGAAAGCCTAGAGGGATCAGAGGAGCCTGGCCAGAGTTAGGTCAAGGCGGGGGGAGTCTTTGCCAATATTCAGTTGTCTCAACACCATCTGTTGGAAGATTCTTCTTTCCTTATTAAATGAGCTTGGAACATTCCAAAAAGCAATTGACCATAGATGTTTGGTATGGATTTATTTCTGGACTCTCAATTCTGTTTCACTGATCTATACATCCGTCTTTATGCTGATAACACACCATTCATGTGCCATTTTACATTAGCTCTGTAGTAGGTTTTGAAATCTGAAGCGGGAGTCCTCCAACTTTTCTTTTTCAAGACTGGCCATTTGGGGTCTCTTGCACTTCTTTATGAACTTTAGGAACACTTTGTCCATTTTGCAAAACAATCAGTTAGAATTTTGGTAGGAATTACACTGAATCTGTAGATTTACTTGGGGATTATTGCCAAAAGCTATTATTACAAATATTTTAATTATTTAAAAATTTTTTATCTATAAAGGAAACTCATTGATCATATAATTCCTCCTCAAGTAAAGTTTCATAAAGGATCAATATAACGCCCCAACTATATTACAGAGCAAAAATAAAGGAACTAGGTATTTCACTATGTACATGTCCAGATATCACCACATAGGAAGGCTGAAAAATCAGATATTTGAAACCTAACACAGAATCACAGTGAATGTGACAGCTATAAATGCTGAATAATATGGGAGCTGTATAGTAAGTCCAATATCCTGCATAGCGTTGATGTAGGCAATATGTTTTTCAGAAATGGTGACATCTCTTGCAAATGTTTAGAACAGAACAGTCAAATCTTCCGCTCATATTCATAACTGTATTATTAGAAAATTCAGGTATATTAACATGTAAAAAATTAACATGTTTATTTGTAAATTAAAGTTTTTTTTTCTAGGTTCAGATAATTGGAAACCGGTTTTGTACTCACATTGGATAGGACATTCGAAAGTTGTATGGGGTTGGGGTGGCTCAGTCTGTAGAACATGTGACATTTGATCTCAGGGTCGTGAGCTCAAGCCCCATGTTGGGCGTAGAGATTATTTAAAAAAAAAGTTGTGTGGGTGAGGGATAAGACTTCAATAGGCAGGAATGTCCCTTTATTGCAGAAGTCTTCTTGGATCTTTGGTTTCCATGCATTAAAATGCCAGTAACCCGCCCAATCATTGTGACAGTCGGCAATGCCCTCTCACATTTTCTAAACACTGAGCAGCCAGAACTGCCCCTTTCAGGTACAGGGGAAAGAGCACTGTACTAGGAGTCAGAGATGATGTGGTGCTCATTCTGGCCCAAGTCAGTTTGCTGCTCTGGGTCCCATTTTCCTCATCTGAAAAATGGTCTGCATGGTCTTGGAGACCTTCTTACTGCTAGTTAAAAAAAAGCATAGTTGCTAACAGGTGGGTAGCCATGTCCCCCTCTGCTGGCCAATTAGCATGTCATAAATGTCAACAAAAGATTTTAATCTTTCCAGTGTAGAAGTTCTCACCTTTTTAAAAGTATTTTCAATTTTATTTATTTTTTAAAGATTTTATTTATTTATTTGACAGAGAGAGACACAGCGAGAGAGGGAACACAAGCAGGGGGAGTGGGAGAGGGAGAAGCAGGCTTCCCGTGGAGCAGGGAGCCTGATGTGGGGCTCGATCCCAGGACCCTGGGATCATGACCTGAGCCGAAGGCAGACGCTTAACGACTGAGCCACCCAGGCGCCCCTCAATTTTATTTATGTAAGTCATCTCTACACCCAACGTGGGGCTTGAACTCATGACCTGGAGATCAAGAGCCACATGCTCTACCAACTGAGCCAGCCAGGAGCCCGTCATTTTCTGGAATTTATAAACCACATACAAAATGTTGAGGAATTAAAAAAAGTACCCTGTATTTCAAATCTTGGTTACCATGTTCATTTTTCCAGGCCCTTTATCAATATGTCACAAAAAGTATCCATTTTCTCAGCATCTAAATTACATTTAGAAAAGCAGGTCAGATTTCAAGTGAAACTGACATATTGTGTTGGTCAAGGACTTTTGGCTGGAATGATTTGGCTCATTCTCTCAGATGTCTCCAGCAGATCATTATCTCCAAAGAGAGAATTTTCTGTTGGAGTTAGCAGAATTCTGAGAAATATTCAACAGAGCATTAATTTTTGAATGGCTAAGCCATGAAAAATCTGTCACATAGATCTTAAATAATTTTTAAATACTAACATTGCCCAAGCTTCAAACTTCCTGTAATGATTTTCCCTTCTTCTCGAATTCATCTCCTTGTTACTATTATTATTGTTTGTATTTTTATGTTACTTGAAATGCTTTGGGGAACAAAACAGGTGCTATATTATTTTAAAGATGTTTAAAAAATATAGTTATGCAAAAAAATAAAAATATAGCTATGCAAAGTAAAAAGAAAAGGCAGAAAGAACTAAAGTAGAACAGAAGGTAGGAAATGAAAAATGAAAGTCGAGGTCACATAGACAGACAACCACTGTTCATAGTTTCTGGCTTTCATTCTTTAGTTCATTATCCTTATAACATGAAATAAAATCCTTTCCTGTTTGCATCCTGACTCTAGGCTGTATTTTCTCTTTCCTGGTAAATAAGTGATTTATCACATTGACTCTTCTCACTTACTCCCAACAGTTCCAGTTTTGGCTTTTAATTCTACTTCTCCTACTGGCGGCTATCTTTCTGTTTTCAGATATTATATGAAGTCATCTACTTCTTAAATTATAAAGGTCACATTATATCTACTAATTTCCCTCTATGAAAATGAGCAAATTAAAAGTTCTTTTAATCTCCTCCCAATTTTTGCTAGTTATAGTATTACCTTGTCAAGACGAATATTTATACAGTTTATCCACTTAAATATAAAGCTGAATTTCCTCTTGGCTACAGCAAGCCATGTGTTTTTGCCTTGGAGGCTTTGTATTCGCTCTTCATGGCTCACTCCCTCACTTGATTCAGATCTCGGCCACCTCCCCAGACTTATTCTCTCCCCACGTGGAAGAGAGTAAGTCCATGTGGGGAGCTTTGTTGTCTTCGCTGAATGTTCCTAGCCAAGAACTGTTCTTGGCCAATAGGTGCTCAATAAACATTTTATTCATTCATTCATTCATGCATTCATTGAAGATTTTATTTATTTGAGAGAGAATGAGCAGGGGGGAGAGGCAGAGGAAAGAGAGAGAGAGAGAAGATTCCCCACTGAGCAGGGAACCCGACGCAGGGCTGGATCCCAGGTCCCAGGGATCATGATGCAAGCTGAAGGCAGACACTTAACCCACTGAGCCACCTAGGTGCCCCTCAATAAACATTTATTGAATGAATAGATCCTGAAAGACCAAAGGAGTGTCATAAAAGCTGTGAATGTATAAATATTATTGCAGAACCAACTAGTGTATTAGAACCAATAACAAAAGGAAAATGTAACCCTAGGTCATTAACGTTTTGGCAAAGAAGAATCTTCCACATATTTCCTCTTTTATTTCTAATATGAACTGTGTTGTACTTTAGTTTCTAACTGCTACTCCCACATCATCTTCCTTTGTTGATTATTGATTATTATTATTATTCTCTACACCCAACCTGGGGCTTGAACTCACCACCCCAAGATCAAGAGTCGCATGCCCTACTGACTGAGCCAGCCAGGCGCTCCTTCTGGATTTTTAAAATTTTGTTGGAGAATCTCTTTAAAAAATTTCCCATGCAGGGAATCTCTTTAATGTCCGAAGGTATCTTCATTTCGCCTTCATATTTGGTTGATGCTGCAGCTAAGTATAGAATTTTAGGTTCTAACACTTCTCTCTTGCATCTCTGAAGCCATTGCTTCCATATTCTCCAGCATTTGGGGAAGAGAAATCTGAAGTCGGTCTGATTTGGATATTCTGCAAGTGCCCTGGTTTTTCACCCCGTCTTTGGAAGATTTTTGGTTCTGAAATCTCATCAGAATGTGTGGACCTTCACATCGGGCTCCCTGCTCGGCAGAGAGTCTGCTTCTCCCTCTGACCCTCTTCCCTCTCGTGCTCTCATTCTCTAATAAATAAATAAAATCTTTAAAAAAAAAAAAAGAATGTGTGGGCCTTTGCAATTAGTCCTCCTTGACACTTGCTGAGTGGCATTTTCTTCAGTGAGAGGTTTTCTAGGATTTATTTCTCCATGCGCGTCTTTGTTCTCCTTCTTTACAGCGACGTCACCTCCATCTGCTGTCTTTCTGATTTCTGTTCTGAGAGGCTTCCTCTACTTTGTCCTCCCAACTACGCGGCCTTGCGCCAGCCCACTCTATCATTCTTCCAATCCGTTACGGTACTTTGGCAATCACTCTGCCGGTTGTCCAGTCAAGCCCCTTTCCTTGAAGACCGTTTGTTGGATTGATGCACCACCGTCTGAGGGTACTAATTAGGACAATTTGAAATCTCTTCCATTTCTAGAGTTATTTATGTCTCCTGTGGGGGCCGCGATGCGGTTTGCTCATGTTGGCCCTTAGCTTCCATGTTGCTGCCATGTTTCTTCCTGTCTCGCAAGCTTGGACATTAACTCAGATGTGGGTGCCAAGGCCTGGGTGCACAGGCTCTTACGGACGATGTTCTCTGGCCCCAGCTGGCCTCTCCCTACGGGGAGAGTGAGCTGCTTCTGAGCAAGTGGCAGAGCCCGCCTTCCAGCATGCCTCACTAAAAGATGTGTGGGTGAGGAGCCAGCAGGCAGGCCAGGGAACCCCACAACCACCAAATTGAAAAGGGTTGTACTTTAGATGGAACAGGTAAGTGTGTGTTCCTCTTAGGCAGCCCTGCCTCTCCGTCCTCCCCACACACACCTGCGGCGGCATTCTGAAGTCCGCTCAGGTGCTGCTCTCCTTCGCCCTCCTTCGGCCACCTGCTCACTTTCTTTACACAACTATTCACGGGCTTCATCCCAAGGGCAAAGCACTTGGAACAGAGCCTAGGCCTTTACAAAGTGCCCAAGAAATATTTGTTGAACAAACAAATGATGGGAAAGAGAGAGGAGGTAACCAACTGTCCTCACAATTCCAAGCATTCTTCTTTGATGAATGACTCTAAATATGGCTTCCCAGCCCAGCCCTGCTCTTTGTATTTGTTGACCTCAAGCTAGCCAACTGCCAGGATTCCTTAATTACCTACAGGGTGTCGGGCTAAGTGCAATTTTCTTTTCTTTTTCTCTCCCAATGTGATCCCACCTGCTCATTCTCCTAAAATTTCATACTTAAATGAAAGTAAGATGCGTGTGTTCAGTCTGCCATATTAAACCAGAAATATATCTGAAAGTATAGCTACCAAAAAAATTGTATTTTGGAACAGCTGTTGGACCCTCCCAAGATGTAAAGTGGAGAAAATAAATAGAGGTTTTTCTATTTATTATATGTTGATATTTTATTTGGAAATTAGGAAAATAACAATATAAGTTAATTAAGTACCTGCACAAAAATTAGGGGGAAATGAGTTTTTGCCTATGTTTTTAATAGAATTACAAATTTTAACATAGCACCTACTTAATACATTTTTAAAAGTTTCATTATTTAAGTAATCCCTCTCTACACCCCAAATGGGGCTCGAACTTACAACGCTGAGATCAAGAGTTGCATGCTCCTCCAACTGAGCTAACCAGATGCCCCTTAATAAATTTTTATTGGATAAAATGAGTGATTATGAATAATAGATGAAATTTCGGGAAAAATACAGTTTTGTCATTTGAATATAAACCTCATTTGAAATAAATTTAGCTTTTAAAAAGTATAGAGTATTACATGGAAAAAAAGTTGCAGCATGGTATTCACACCCTGATTAAAAATGCGTGTCTATATACGTGTGTGTGTATCTTTGTGTACACACACATACAGATATGTATATATACACACATATGAACACAGAGAAGAAATTAGAAATAAAAGCAAACTGTTAACAACAGTCATGTTAGGATGTTTAGAATTAATACAACGGTGATTGAGAAGCACCAGAATCGTGACATTTATTCCAAGCGAGGGGGACTATTTATTTTTTAATTAATTAATTAATTAGAGAGAAGAGAGCAGGAGCAGAGGGGAGGGGCAGAGGGAGGGAGAATTTTTTTTTTTTTTTTAGCTTTTTATTTTTATTTATTTGAGAGAGAGGAGAGGGATAAGCAGACTCCATGCTGAGCACAGAGCCCAACTTGGGTCTGGATCCCATGACCTGAGCCGAAATCAAAAGTTGAAAGCTCAAAGGACTGAGCCACCCTGGTGCCCTGAGAGAATCTTAAGCAGGTTCCATGCCCAGCACCGAGCCCATGCAGGCCTTGATCTCATGACCCTGAGATCATGACCTAAGCCAAAATCTAGAGTCTGATGCTCAACCAACTGAGTCACTCAGGTGCCCCAAGAGAGACTATTTATATATAATTATGTACACGTTTAATTTGAAAAAATACATACTGGGAGACTTCCGGTTTCAGTTCTGATATATAAAGAATTTGGAAGTTGTCACTCATGTCCTTATAAGAAAAAACCTGAACAAACTGAAAATCAATGACTTGAATGAGTTTTCTTGGAGCCATCAGAAAGAATTCAGGCTGCAAGGCAAACTGTCACCTCAGAATCTGGAGACAGGAAAACACAGAGAATCACAGATGAGATCAGCTTACCTGGGCCAAAAGCTCCTGGAGCCATAACGGTAACTGATGAATTGCTAGGGGCTGGGTGTGGACTACCATTAGGGCAGGAAACTCCTACCGGCTGTGGTCTTAGAGAGGCCTCCACATTCTAGTAGATTTTACTTCTAGAAACCCCACTAGGTTCTCATTATGAAGAACCAAGGAGAAACGTATTTCTGGCAGGGGGAGGGGAAAAGTGACCATTTTGATATATGCACAGACATGTGCATATCCATGACAAAAGCCTCTTCAGCAGGGTAAGTAGACTTTAACAGAGCTTTATCTGACTCTGGGGGAGGGAAATTACCCAAATCTAGCCCCCTCTAGCCTTCCTGTCACACCTAAGGGGGAAAATGCTGAGAGACACTTGTGAAAGTCACACCCCCACAGACCCCCTAAAAGACTGAGGTTTTGTATACGATTTAGTATAGGATTATATCCTTTACCATGTCTACAGGGCTACAG